>NC_134885.1:40587026-40619526 GCF_041734735.1 Babylonia areolata | reverse complement strand
GCAGGTTTACAGGAAACAATCTAAAAAGAGGAATATTCAGTGTGTGTTCTTCAAACAGTTGCAGTTGTAGACAGCCTAACTCCGACTGGACATAACCAAGTTTGATACTTTCTGATGTGAAGTATAATGACATTTTGTTTTGGTCCACAAAGAGAAATTCACGGTTCGAAATGTAAACTGCCAAAAGCAAGCAATGATAACTGATGGATTACAGCTATCCAGCATCAGTTCCATTTCCATCTCTAACCAAACGTCCACAGAGGTGCGGTGATAACGTAATTTTCAGGGAAACGTCAAATCTGACGTCTTTTGTCACGTGTTTCTTTGACATGTCATGTGCGCATTTGTGTTCGATTATTTAGAATGCATACACTGATATGACCCTCAATCTGGGAGGGGGCAAGTTGGCCTTTGGGAACCATTCTAACACCAACTGTCCTAAAACCTTCTTGGCTGAGAGAGTGGGGATGTAGCTTGGGCAAGACACTCTCCATTAAAAAGATTCTAGTCCAGACAGTTGGGACAGCCGTTGCCTCCTCTGCTGCTCTGATGGTCATAGTCGGACACGACAATCATACACAGCGAAACTCTCTCTCTCTATCTCTGTCTGTCTGTCTGCCTGTGTATGTGTGTTCGTTCTTTGGTTTAGCGTCTTTTCACTATCAGTGATATTAGACGACTAAAAAGAAAGAAAGAAAAGAAAAGAAAAGAAAACAAACAAACAAACAAAAAAACAAACAAACGGGGGGTGTGGGGGAGGGGGGAGGGGGGAGAGGAAAGAGGAAAAAAGAAAAGGTAGAAAACTACTACCAAAAAATGCATAACTAACATGCAATTACATTTAACAGTAATAATTCAATAATGATAGCAATAATTAGAAACCATTAACGCAATATTGAAGTACATTAAAGGAATGTGTGTGTGTGTGTGTGTTTTATCTTCAGTTTAACGTCTATTCACTATAAGTGTTTTTAGACGGAAAGGAGTAAAGAAGTGGATAAAGGAAAGGGAATGCATGTGAATATTAGTGTAAAAAAAAAAAAAAAAAAAAAAAAAAATTCATGTTATGTAACAGAGGAAAAGTATATTATAAGAAAAAGGTCTAAAGAGATTGTGGTGTGTATTGAATGAGGTGTCATGGGAAGGAGAATATGTATATGCATATCAACAAGTATTAACCTATAACAATGTAAATATAAATAACAACATTAATTATAACACATCAAAGGAGGATACCAACTGGACTGGAGTTTAAAATTTCCGAAAACATTCTAAGCAATGAATAATCATTCAAAATCTTTTCAGTGGCTAATGAAATATTGGAAGAAACGTCATCAACTACATCTTTAGGAATTAACAGTCTTATGCTCGGACAATGAATGAGTAGATGACTTACAGTTATTTGCTTACCGCATATACATTTTATATTTTTAGAAAATTTTGTACGAAAGGCATTTAAACGAATTCTATACATTAGACTTGTAATTTGTCTTGAATGTGCTGCTGGTGTCAAATTTAGAAAATGTTTGGGATTAGCTGCATTCTTTGTGTTTACACAACATTGGTAATATTGATTATTTGAATCTATAAGTAATTTCTTAAATCGATTTCTAGAGACATTTTCTATACAACTAATGTATTCATGTAGATCTAACTGGATGTCAAGTTGTATTGCGCCTTCGAAATTACGTGCTGCTCTTCTAGCTGCTTGGTCTACCCACTCATTTGAAGATATTCCACAGTGCGAAGGTACCCAACAGAAAGTTAATTTAATGCCCTGTTTTGTCAGTTGGTGAATAATATGTTTTATTTCCATTGTCATCTCTATTCGCTTCTTTGAATTTGGAGATTCTATAGCTTTTAATACTGACTTCGAGTCTACACATAATAGAATTTCACTGACAGTTTTCGGAATGTCTGAAATATAATTTAAGGCCATAAGTATGGCTATAAGTTCAGCTGTGAAAATGGAATATTGTCTACCAATATAGTATAATTTTTCTAATCTAAATGAAGGAATTACAAAAGCCGCTCCTGAATTACCATCTTCTAGAACAGATCCGTCTGTGTATATTTTTAGATAATTAGAATATTGATTTTCTATATGGGAGAGCACTTCAGGTTTTAACAAAAATGGTGACTGGTTCTTGGATAAATCTGTATAATCCATGTCAAAGGTAGCTTTACACTGCTCCCATTCAGGGACTGGTGAAAAAGTAGGTATTTTTGCAATTTGCTTGTCTCTTGATTCCGTAGCACTAATGATATCTGATGCAAATGTATTGATGGATGTCATAGACTGTGTGTGTGTGTGTGTGTGTGTGTGCTGAACTGTAATTTTTTTTTACGGTAAAAACATGACGTAAACAGAAACGTGAACTGCCTGTGACAATGCTCAGAAACAGATACAAAACTTTCGGAAAGAGCTAATACCAGAAAAAATTTGCAGTCAACCATCCGTGTATAACTTGCATTGTTGTTTGCCAGTGTGAATGAAAGAATTGTTTATAAACTGTCTCTTTAAAGATAAGACAGAATGTGTGAATGCTATTCCATGTCGACAATTATGTATTTTATTCTAGTAACTTCATATTTTCTTTCGCTGACTCCCTTGTATGGGGGAATGGCATGACACTTAAACCCTGCATCTCTGTCTGTCTGCCTGTTCTCTCTCTCTCTCTCTCTCTCTCTCTCTCTCTCTCTCGCTGTGTGTGTGTGTGTGATAATTGCGGAACAATATAGTCGTTACCTTTTTGAATGACAGAAAACCCTCCATTTGAGGACACAACAAATGAGAATCAACCAGAGGATGAGGATGGTATATCTCCGTTCTTCACGGGGCTGTTGACAGGAATTGCTATTGGCATCACAGTGATCCTGCTTCCGGGTATTGCAGCCCTCGTCTGGCTCTGGCGAAGAAGCTGGACTCTGTCCTGCTCCGGTGGGTCACCGGCATTGTCGTCATCATCCTCGCTGTCCTTGACGACGTCATCCTAGTTTTCATCATCACTGTCCTCATTGTCATCATCACCACCACCATTGTCATCATCCTTGTTGTCCCATTCAGCATTGGCGTCATCATCAGCACCATCACTGTCATCATCTTTTTTGTCCCTATCAACATTGCGCCGTCATCACCAGCATCACTGTCATTATCTTCATTGTCCCTATGATCATTTTCTTCCTCACTACCACCATCAAAGTCCTTATCTTCATAGTCCATATCGTCATTGTCGTCGTCATCATACCATCACTGTCATCATCTTCATTATACATATCGTCATTGTCTTTGTCACCACCACCATCAAAGTCATCATCTTCATAGGCCATAATCGTCATTGTCTTCTTCACCATCATCACTGTCGCCATCTCCATTGTCACTCTCGTCATTATCTTCGTCACCAACCCCATTACTGGTATCGTCTTCATTCAAAAAGTCTGAATGTGTGAGCAGTGTGCACCGAAGGAAGAATAAAATGACAGAGAAAGATGGGACGTGGAAAGCCTGACGACTTTTGTGTCATATTCCCTGTCATCTGACTGGATCTGATCCTACACGACACTTCACTACACGACACGACACGACACGACGCTACACTATACGACACGACACGACACGACACACAACACGACACGACACGACACGACACGACACGATACTACGATACGACACACAACACAACACAACACTACATTACGCTGCACAACACGACACAACATTACCCTACCCTACACTACGCTACACTACACATAACTGCCAAATTAACCCAGTTGGAAATCACATGTGTTTCATCACTCGTGATACCAGTTAAGCTAACTGCGATATAGTAATGCCAGTCGTCAAGGCGACAGTGCTGCTGCTGCTGCTGCTGCTCCGGATGCTGCTGGTGATGAAGATGATGGTTATGATGACTAGTAGACACAGTAGTCATCCAGGGTGGTGTGTGTGTGTGTGTGTGTGTGTGTGTGTGTGTGTGTGTGTGTGTGCCGTGAATAGAATAGAATAGAATAGATTTTATTGTCACGAAACCGTAAGGTTTATAAGACACAAGTACAATGGTAAATGAATGAACGAATGAAAAAACACACAATTAATCAATTAGTTAATGCAGTAAATTGCAGCAGCATTCATAAACAAATTTTCCCAATCTTGTTTGTATAATTATATTCATCATCTGTTAGCATCGCCTGACTGGGAATATGTCCTGTGTTATTCGAATTTTGAATATCCTTTAAAAATTGTTGCCTTAAGGTTTATATATATATATATATATATATATATATATATATATATATATATATATATATATATATATATATATGTGTGTGTGTGTGTGTGTGTGTGTGTCTGTGTGTGTGTGTGTGTGTGTGTGTGTGTGTGTGTGTGTGTGTGTGTGTGTGTGTGTGTGTGTGTGTGTTTTCGTTTCAGAAGGACAAAAGACCAGGAACGATCTTCATCGTTTGTCATCCAGGTGAGAAAAAGTTAGTTCGTTGGTTGATAGTGCCAGACATACGAGTGACTAGGAACATTGACATGTGAGTATTCAGGATTCCCTGTGTAACAGCAGCAGTAATAGAAGTCGCAGAAGAAGGTGTGATAATAGATACATGTTTGAGCAACAACAGTTCCAGTCAATTGTTTTTCTCCGTCAATGTTGTGTCGATAGGAGTCACGTGCTATTATCAATTCATTGTGAAGCTATGCATATGCAGTGAAGGGCATATGGAGATCCGATATGTCAGCACATGTTATTCCATAGCGCTTTCATGTGAATGTCTTGCGAACTGACAACACTGCAGCTAGATACCTACATACTTTGGATATCTACCACATTCACGCTCTGCAGTCATAATGACCAAAAGCAACGAAATCATCACTTTCCTGTTCTGCTTCCACTGATTACTTAAGCGTTCTTAGAATACTAATAAGATAAAAGTTTCAACAGACTTGAGACTTTTCTATCTACGGTCGTTGAAGCATGTCTCGTCGAAATGCGTCGAACAAATGGTGGCATTATCGAGGATGAATCGTGAGTGTATTGGCAGCACGAACTGTACAGTTTTCACCCAGTCAGAACATTTCGTTGTTCTAACACACACACACACACACACACACACACACACACACACACACACACACACACACACACACACACAAACCCAAAGCCATTTGTTCCGACTTGCGGAGATGTGATTACAATCAACAGCACAATTCTTTCCTGACACAACACACAGTTTGTGCTCAACAAAGAACTCTGTTTTAGCACCGAGAATGGGTTAGCGATTGACGGTGAACTGAAAACGGAAATCAGGCTGGTGCTTCAATATTTTCTCTCCAGAGAGTTACACAAAGGAGAGACAGAGACAGAGTCAGAGACAGAGACAGAGTCAGAGACAGAGTCAGAGACAGAGACAGAGACAGTCAGAGACAGAGACAGAGTCAGAGACAGAGTCAGAGTCAGAGTCAGAGACAGAGACAGAGTCAGAGACAGAGACAGAGTCAGAGACAGAGACAGTCAGAGACAGAGACAGAGACAAAGAGAGTCAGAGACAGACGAGATGGACAGTGAAAAGGCTGGATGGTGGTTTGATTGATTGGTTGGTCGGTTGTTTGATTGATTGATTTGTCCAGCAGTAGTCGTATGATGTGAACAGCAGCAGCAGCAGTCTTGATGCCTCAGTGTTGATGCTGTCACGGACTGATTTCAGGGCATCCACCTCGTCACAGGGGGACTACACAGAGCCTGACACGATGTCCCACGGTCATTCAGGTAAGTCCTACATAGACTCATACAGTGAGTGAGTGAGTGAGTCAGTCAGGCAGACAGGGAGGCAGGCAGGCAGTGATTTTGTTGATCTTTCATCTCAAAGAACCCTCTTCCAGTCAGTCAGTCAGTCAGTATGCCTGTCTGTCTGTCTGTCTCTCTCTAGTTGTTATGTCTATTTTTTGTACTTTTTTTTGCCTTTGGAAGCTATATGTAAAAATTTGGCAGTTGTGCATGTTCCGCTACTCTCGTGAATTTAAAATTCCGCTTTGTCTCATTTCGTTTCGTTTCTTTCCCTCTTCTCCTTCCACACCTCACATACACTCACTCCGCCACACAGGCAAACACTAGTGCACAGATGGTCAAGTGGAAGGGAAAGGGGGAAACAAACAAACAAACAAGAACCAAACCAAACAAAACAAAAAAAAAAAAAAAAAAAAAAGGAACAGAGGAAATTCCGGGTGTTCATCCAGGATGTCGTTTTGTTTGTTTCAGGTGGAGAAGAGACCCAGAACGCTCAGCATCGTTCTTCAGTCAGGTAAGAAAATGCTGTTTGTTTAATTGCTTGATTATAGGTTAATTGGTCGACTGGTTAATACTGACGAATATACGCGTGGCTCGGGGTATTGACGAGTCAGTGTTCAGGATTTCCTGTGTAACAGAAGCTGAAGCAGCATTTGTAGCAGCAGCAGCAGCAGCGGTAGTAGTAATAGTAGTAGTAATAGTAGTAATTACATCAGGATCAGGATAAGGATTTGGGGCGTTGTTTTATACAACTTAGCCATTTTTGGCTTTTTATGCCCCTTCAAATTTACTCCTTTACATTTTTGGTCAGGTCGTTGACTAGCTCAGTCATTTTATCCATCAAAGTCATATTTCGCTTTTGTCAATAACTCGTGTTTATCTATGAGGTTCTTAAAAGTATTTATACTAGGTGCACGTTTGATATTGTTTGTTAATTTGTTCAAATAATTCGTTACTCTGTTACTAATTGTAAACTTTCTGAGATTTGTTCTGGGATACTGTTTAAATATTTTGTGTGTACTGTTTCTTGTAGTGTCTACCTTTGGAGTACAAAAAAGCATGCTTTGTTTACATCGTCAAACCCATTTAATATTTTGTACGTCTGTATCAAGTCCCCTCTTACCCTTCTTGCTTTAAGTGATGGTAGTTGCAAGTACTTTAATCTTTCTTGATATGAATAATCTGTTATGCTATAGACCAGCTTTGTTGCTCTTCTTTGAGCCCTTTCTATGGCTTGTGACTGCTTTATTTGCGTTGGGTACCATACAGTGTTTCCATATTCTAGGATAGGTCTAACTTATGTTTTATATAACCGTAAGAAAGTAACCTTATCTATAAATGTAAATGCTCTTTGTATTACATGTTTAACTGGCAGCGGTTCCAGACCATTGTTCTTCTCTGTCAGTGTTGTGGAGATGGCAGTGCCGTGCTTTATTAATTTAATGTCGTGCAATGCAACAAAGAGCACAGAACTAGTCTACACAGCATCACTGGTTTAGAAAATGAAGTTGCTGGCCACTGGTGTGTTAAAACTGACATCTTTCATTGATTTTTCATCACCAAATGAGAAGGAGAAAAAAAAAAAAAAAAACACAGTTGAAGAAAGAAGATAAATGAATTAGAATGAAAAAGGTGATTATCGTACAGTTTATTCCATTCATTCTCATCAACTATCAGCCCCATCTCTCAGTGACTGGTTCAGGCAGCTGACATCGAAGAGCAAAACAGGACATGAAGTGTTGTGAAAGGACATGGTCTTATTTGGATGGCTCATGATGAGTTTCAGTTTTCAGTTTCAGTAGCTCAAGGAGGCGTCACTGCGTTCGGACAAATCCATATACGCTACACCACATCTGCCAAGTAGATGCCTGACCAGCGGCGTAGCCCCAACGCGCTTAGTCAGGCCTTGATGCGCATGAGTCGAACAGACTGTGCAGGGGGTGTGCGCTTTTTGGGGGAGAGTGTGACTGACACTCGGGGAACATATCTCCTTTTTAGATTCTTTTTTTTTAAGTTACGATATTTCTGATTGGTAATCAGATTCTGAATATGCACATAGGAAATTAATATGCTGCAATGTTTACTAAGTATACATTCACTATAGAAGTCTGACAGTCACCATGACAAATAATACTGCTTTGTCTATTGTTGTTTTTATCTAATTCTTTTTTTGAATGAATGATAATACATTATTTCGTAAACCCGTGCACGTGTGTGTGTGAAATGGAATGAAGGACATATAATAGAGAGAAAACAGAAGTTAATTTGATTGATTTCGTCCAGCAATAGTCGTATGATGTGAACAGCAGCAGCAGCAGTCTTGATGCCTGTGTTGATGCTGTCACGGACTGATTTCAGGGCGTCCACCTCGTCACAGGGGGACTACACAGAGCCTGTCACGAGGACCCACGGTTATCTGAGTAAGTCCTGATTCCTTAGATACAGTTTGTCTGTCTGTCTGTCTGTAAGTGGTTGTATGTAAGTGTGTAGATAAGTGTCTCGACCTTGTTCTGTTCACACACCTTCATACGGGGCTTTGGTCTTGATGAATAAATTTCAATTTCAGTTTCTGTCTCTGTCTGTCTGTCTGTACCCTTATATATATATATTTATTTTATTTATTTATTTTTTTTTTACCCATCCACACCTCACATGCAGACTCACTCGCAGATGGTAGAGTGGAAGAACAAAAAAGAAAGAAAAAAGAAAAAAAAAAAAAAAAAAAGGAGCAGAAGAAATTCAGAGTAGTTACCCAGGATGTTGGGTTTGTTCTTTCAGGTGAACAAGACACCCGGAACACTCATCTTCCCCTGCCAGACAGGTGAGAAAATGTTAACTGATTGATTGACTGAATGGTTGACTGGTAGGTTGGTTGACAGTGGCGAGTACACGAGTGACCTTGAGCACTAACACGCTCACGATTCTTTCAGCAGTAGTAGTAACAGCAGCAGCAGCAGTAATAGTAGAAGAAATAGTTGTCAATACATGTTTGATTGGCTGCATTTCCAGTCCGTTGTTTTATTCCATCAGTGTCGTGAACATAGCAGCAAGATTGCTTTATTTATTCAATATTAATCAATGCAATGAAAGGCATAAAACTGGTCTACACAGCATCACTGCTTTAGAAAACGAAAAAGTTAGTGGCCACTGTTGCGTTAAAACTACGATCTTTCATTGCTCTTTCATCACCGAATGAGAAGGGGGGGCATCAGATACAAAAATAAGCAAAACATAAAAAGGGAAAAGGTGATAATCGTACAGAGCGTGTTCCTGTCAATCTTACCAACTTATTAACAGAGAAACAAAGAAGCGGAGAGAGGGACAGAACCAGAGACAGACAGACAGACAGGCAGACAGAGAGACAGAGAGACAGAGAGAGAGAGAGAATCAGACTCGGACTCAGATATTTGTTCAGAAAGGGCATATCCTGATTTGAAGGGGTGAGATACATGAGAGAGAGAGAGAGAGAGAGAGAGAGAGAGAGAGAGAGAGAGAACGAACAAACTTCTTCTTCTTCATTCGTGGGCTGCAACTCCCACGTTCACTCGTATGTACACGAGTGGGCTTTTACGTGTATGACCGTTTTTACCCCGCCATGTAGGCAGCCATACTCCGTTTTCGGGGGTGTGCATGTTGGGTATATTCTTGTTTCCATAACCCACCGAACGTTGACATGGATTACAGGATCTTTAACGTGCTAATTTGATCTTCTGCTTGCGTACACACACGAAGGGGGTTCAGGCACTAGCAGGTCTGCACGTACATATGTTGACCTGGGAGATCGGAAAAATCTCCACCCTTCACCCTCCAGGCGCCGTCACCGAGGTTCGAACCCC
This sequence comes from Babylonia areolata, assembly GCF_041734735.1. Lineage (NCBI taxonomy): Eukaryota > Metazoa > Mollusca > Gastropoda > Neogastropoda > Buccinidae > Babylonia > Babylonia areolata. The sequence continues at coordinate 40,609,901 of NC_134885.1, read as the reverse complement.
AGACCCATAGATTGAAAGTCCAACGTTTTAACCACTAAGCTATAGCGCCCGTCAGAACGAACAAACGAACTGTTCTCTCTCTCTGGGGGGGATAAAAGAAATAGGAGGCAGAGAGAGAGAGAGAGACAGACAGACAGAGAGAGAGAGAGACTCGGACTCGGACTCGGATATCTGTTCAGAAATGCCATAGCCCGATTTGAAGGGGTGAGATACTACACGAGAGAGAGAACGAAAGAACAAATGATCTTTTATTTCTAGTGGGGGGTAAAAGAAATAAGTACATTCGGCTTGTTTTCATCCTGCCCTCATAAAACGGGAAAAAACAACAACCCAAATTTGTGTGGTTCAAACGCATGCATAACTATTACTTGGAAAAAAAAAAGCGAGAGAAAGAGAGAGACAGAGTCAAAAACAGAGACAGAGACAGATAGACAGAGAGAAGATGGACAGTTGTAAAGCTTGTGATGGTAGTGGTTTGCTTGAATGGTAGGTTGGTTGATTGATTGATTTCGTCAAGCAATAGTCGTATGATGTGAACAGCAGCAGCAGCAGTCTTGATGCCTCAGTGTTGATGCTGTCACGGACTGATTTCAGGGCGTCCACCTCGTCACAGGGGGACTACACAGAGCCTGTCACGAGGTCCCACGATTATCTGAGTAAGTCCTGATTGTATATAGTAGTATGATGACCCAGAGGTGACGCGTCCGCCTAGGAAGCGAGAGAATCTGAGCGCGCTGGTTCGACTTACGGCTCAGCCGCCGATATTTTCTCCTCCTCAACTAGGCCTTGAGTGGTGGTCTTGACGCTAGTCATTCGGATGAGACGATAAACCGAGGTCCCGTGTGCAGCATGCATTTAGCGCACGTAAGAGAACCCACGGCAACAAAAGGGTTGTTCCTGGCAAAATTCTGTAGAAAAATCCACTGCGATAGGAAAAACAAATAAAACTGCACGCAGGAAAAAAAACACAAAAAAACACAACAAAAACGGGTGGCACAGTAGTGTAGCGACGCGCTCTCCCTGGGGAGGGCAGCCCGAATTTCACACAGAAAAATCTGTTGTGATAAAAAGAAATACAAATACATATACAGTCAGTCAGTCTGTCAGTAAGTCAGTCAGTCTGTCAGTAAGTCAGTTTGCGTGGCAGACAGTCAGTCTTCTAAGGCAGACAGGCACAGTTCGACAGGCAGGCAGTTATTTTTTTTCTGTCAGGCAGACATGCAGTCAGGCAAGTAGTCAAGCAGGTTGTCTGATAGTCTGCTAATCAGTCAGTCTGTCAGTATGTCTGTCAGCCATGCAGTGATGTCAGGCAGGCAGTCAGTGATTTTAGTCTCACAGCCCGCGGAATCCTCTTCCTCTCAATGTGTGTGTGTGTGTGTGTGTGTGTGTGTATCCAAATGTATGTATGTATGATGTATGTATGCGTGCGCGTGTGTGCGCACGCGGGCGCTAGTGTTGTGTGTGTGTGTGTGTGTGTGTGTGTGTTCTCTCTGTCTGATCTATTTCTTTTGTTTACTGTACCATTTACCCGCGTCCTTGTTGTTGTTTTTTGTGTTTTTTTTTTCATGTTTATCCAGCGATCATCCCAGAACCCTACGAAAGCCTCATAAGGGCTGACATCAATCAAGCATCTTTTTACCACTCTCTTCACGGAGCTGACACGACCCATTAATCACCAAATTACAAGCCAAGGACGTTTCAGCTTGTGTTGAGGTGAGGGAGTGGAGTTCAAAATACAAACATGCAGAGATTGTAGTATCCAGTCTAGACGGTCCACACATATTTTTTTCTCTTGGAGGTGCCGTGTGTGTGTGTGTGTGTGTGTGTGTGTTCTTCTGTTTTTCTCTTTTTTTTTTCACTTTGACACTTTTGCCAACAGCCTTATTCACAAAGATGAATCAGAGTGTAAACAAAGTCTGGAAATTGATACGTGATTTGAGAGACAACAGCTGAAGACAGACTAAAGCTTTTTTTGCAAAAAAAAAAAAAAATGTCATTGATATTAAATGTGAATAACAGCACATGCATTTGCTTTCATATTGAGTCAATTCACAAGCAGTTTGATCAATGTTTCCGATGTCTGTAAATAGTGTGTGTTGAACTTGATTTCTGTATGATTTTGAAGTATGAATTATTTATGAACATGTCTTTAAATATTATGTATTGAACTTGTTTTCAATACATTCTTTAAATAGTATGTATTGAACTTGTTGTCAATGCAATCTAAAAGTACAAATTATTTATGAACACAGTGAAAACCTGGAATGTGTGTTTGAGTAGTGCATACTGAAACATATACCTCATCTACAAATCAGCCCAAGTCAACTGCAGTTTAAGAAAGTTGAAATATGCATCATGCAATGTCAACAAAGATGAACAAAAACAAACAAAACAGAGGAAAATGAAAGCAGGCAATTATGTTGCTGGTTAAACATTAATCTTGGTGGTAATTTGAGAATCAGAATGTTCTGAAAATTTTAAATGCGCAATGACAAGTGAGTCGATCACCAAGGAAGCACTAAAATGATTCCAGGAATGTGTTCTGGTCATGATGGCAAGCAGGCAGAAATGAAAAAGGGGGCAGACATTAATTCAGAACTTTCATAGACTGTTGACTGACAGCAAATTTCCTCTTTTTTTTTCTTTATTTTAAAGCAAATGTATTTGTCAGTTTTCTAACTCTCATAACTAGTACTGAATGAATACATTGGATTGTGAATGTTTTTGAAGAATTTTTTATTGTGTGCGTATGACAATGTAAAGCAATGTAAATACCTGTTCTTATATTTTTCAACCTGACTCCTGCTACTGCTGTTGTGTAGGTTCATGCACTGCTCCTTGGGTTCTTTGATCCACTCTTATATTGTCAATACAGTACTGAGCAGATCTTGAGATGTATCTGTATTTTGTACTGATGCATAACTTAGAAAAACTTTTTTTTTTAAGTTGTCTATTCTGCATTATTATTTTGCACTCTTGACATTTAAAGTTTATATTCTTATGTTATATCGCTGAGATACAATGGATATGTAGGTGGCCAACAGTGTCTATAGGAATGATGACTTATGACTGGAATAAATATTTCAGTTTTCTTTCTTTTTTTTCATAGTAAACATTGGTGTTTGTATATTTTGGTATGAAGTCAATGCATGAAAAGTTTGAGTAAAATGGATATATTGATTCATCGCTTGATTTGTGGCTTATTCTTCATCAGAAATATTGAAAGACTTATTCTTGTTTAAAAATTCTTTAAATTATTTTTTTTACACCATCCCAACAGCAAGTTTGGCAATCTTGTTCTACTTGCCACAGATGCAGTAAAAAAAAACTAAAAAATAAAATAAAGAAGAAAAAAAATACAGGCAAGAATGTAATTGGTGGCACCTGTAATATAGTTCACACAGGATGTACAATGGTGAAAAACCAGACACAGAAAATGACAGAACATAATCAAATTGAATCGGTCATTGGGTAGACCAGTGGGTGATGGAAAAGGGAGATAACAAAGGGAAAAGGATGGTACAGACTGATGGAAAAGGGAGATAACAAAGGGAAAAGGGTGGTACAGACCTTGAAGCTTCCCGGTCATTGGATAGACGACAGACCTTGAAGCTTCCGGTCATTGGGTAGACCCAGTGGGTGATGGAAAAGGGAGATAACAAAATGAAAAGGATGGTACAGACTGATGGAAAAGGGAGATAACAAAGGGAAAAGGGTGGTACAGACCTTGAAGCTTCCCGGTCATTGGGTAGACCAGTGGGGGATGGAAAAGGGAGATAACAAAGGGAAAAGGGTGGTACAGACTGATGGAAAAGGGAGATAACAAAGGGAAAAGGGTGGTACAGACCTTGAAGCTTCCCGGTCATTGGGTAGACCAGTGGGCGATGGAAAAGGGAGATAACAAAGGGAAAAGGGTGGTACAGACTGATGGAAAAGGGAGATAACAAAGGGAAAAGGGTGGTACAGACCTTGAAGCTTTCACTGGGAACATACTATTTCCTTCACGTTCTTTGTATAGGCTGGGTGTTGGTGTTTTAGTAATCATGATATACATACATACTGTTGATTTCATCCAATAGGTAGGTGTGTAAATATGATAATTTTGTATGCTTGTCAGTTTCTTTGATTTATGAAGTTGATGGCTGAGTTGGTATTTTAGTTTGAAATCATGACATACAGAACACTGATTTCATCAAATAAGTGGGTGTGTAAATATGATATTTTTGTATGTTTGTCAGTTACTTTGATTTATTAAGTTGATGGCTTAGATAAAACAATCCCTATGTTCCGTATCTGTTTTTCTAATCCATAATTTTTTTGTAAACATGATGATGCACGGTAAGTGACTATGGTCTGTGTCATGTAGCTTGCTTATGTGAGTTGGTTGCACTGACCCCTGACTTTTCAAGATCAACAGACATACATATAATTGTACATTCTCTGATAGTGCTGCCTTCATTTTGTTCATTCCATTTTTCTGATGCTTGTGATGTCAGAATGTGCAATCCACTCATGGACACATATTAAGTGTGTAAAAAATAAAGAAAACGAACTAAACATATACCAGTACACCTTGGAATATACATTTCAAACTTTGAACGCTTTTCATGTGTCACATTCAACGTTTGTATGTGTTAATGCTGTGCACAGATTTGTAATCAGTTTCTACAAATTTGTATGTAGCAATTTCATGCTTGATCTATTATAAAATCTTCCACTGTTTTTATCATTTGTCTTTACGTGAACAGTTCTTTTTATCCTGGCATCTCAAGATGTTGGCAAGAAAAGATATACAGAAGGCCTCATCCAACCAACAGTCACTGAACAATGTAAAACTGTGCCCACTAACGTCTTATCAAACGGTGTAAAATGACACTTGAGATGCTTTAGAATTGTAAACGAAGACTGAGATAAATACAGTACCTCAAGGAATAAACTGAAACTTGCTTGAGAAAATCATAGTTCAATACACAAGATTTAAATATGTAACAATCTCTGAACAACACTGATCAATTCTTTAAGAAGTGTAGATATATGTATATCTATTCTACGAGTGTAGACAATTTTGTGACTGTGGGAAATTAAAAAAAAAAAGAAAGAAAGAAAAAAAAAAGAGACCAAATGTAGCCAACATTAACTGTTGCAGAAATGGAAAATAACAAATGTCTTCCATACATACAGGCATTTCTTGTCTTGCTTTTTTGTTTAATTGGTGATGGAGCGTACTCTCTCTCTCTCTCTCTCTCTCTCTCTCTCTCCCTCTCTCTTTCTCCAGCACAGCGTGTGCCTGAATCTGGACATGTTCAACACCTTCATACATTGGCAGGGAAGCGTAGACAGCAGTCATCCTTAAAGAACCAAAACACATGGAATACTTAAAACACATGAAATACTGAACAAAAAACACATGGAATTGTGTTATTAAATACAAAGAGATAGTATCTATCTATCTATCTATCTATCTATCTATATATATATATATATAGAGAGAGAGAGAGAGAGATACAGACATATATATATATATATATATATAGAGAGAGAGAGAGAGATAATACATTGTGTGTGTGTGTGTGTGTGTGTGTGTGTGTGTGTGTATGCATGTGTGTATATGCCCATGAAAGGGCACCAAGATAAACATAAAAGTCTGTCACATTAAAAAAAAAAAAAAAATCCATGCAAAACACCACCATTTGTTACACATAAACTTAACATGAAGTTCCTTAAGGCAAATAAGACCAGACTGTGCTGAGAACATCAGTATTTCTGCATAATTTTTCATCTCCAGATTGCAAGAAAACCATTAAAAGATAGAAAATAGTTCAAACTAGTTCAAAGCCACTCAAATGATTTAGAAAAAACCCCAATGCAAATGACACTGCAGAATGGACAGCTAGTGTCCATCCCAGTGTTTACATATCACTGCATAAAACTTAACCCTGCTACTACCAATTGTGATTCAAAGACCAGATCACTGAACAAGCTCACCCTAAAGGTGTTAGCCAACAGGACATTAAACTCACAACTTCTGAAACAGTTACTAATTAGCCATTAAAAGGTGCATTTAACGGCAAACAAAGAACACTTTTCTTGGTTCGTTTCTCTCTATTTTTTGAAATTTCATTTCATTAATCTGTTGTGCAAGGCCTACAACACATGTCAGTCTTGAATTTTTTGAATTTTTTTTTTTATTAAGAATCCTCTGGGATGATTATGGTATGACTTCATAACACTGATTTCCTTAAACAAACAACAACAAATTATATCGGTGCATTTGCTGAGCGATTAGAGTGCAGGACTTTTGATTCAACAGTCCCAGATTTGATCCGGTTATTGGTGCCTTGTAGGTACAGGATAGAGACTGTTTCTTTTGGGGTTTTTTTCCCCCCTAATCTTTCATGTCAGTGTGTGTGCAGACATGCTTGTGTGTTACTCCCCATTTGTGTGTGGATATACATGCAGAAGACAAAAATCTATTATCTACGTTAAAACATCCCATAATCCACAATGGGTCATGGAAGCATGAACATATTCTGCAGTGCATACACCACTGGCTGTCTAAATGGTGAGGTAGAAACGGTTATATAATACATTTAAAAGCCCCCAGTACAAGTGAATGAGGGAAAAGTAGCTACGAATGCAAAAGAAGAAGCAGAACAATGAAAAAAAATTTTTTTTTAATTCCATGAACGTCATCAAGCGAAACCATAAAAATGCAACAAACTTTCTATCTGTCTATCTTTACATAGACAGACACACACACTATACACACAAATGCAACACAACAAACACAACACACACACGCACACTATGTGTGTGTGTGTGTGTGTGAGTGAGTGTGTGTATGTATATATGAACTTCCGGGCGCGGATTGGCCTGACCAGTCATCTGCGCACCCACAGAGCCCAACCCACCCACCCCCAGGATGACTAGATGGTCCTCGTCGATCCCGACGGACGAACCACACATATGAACTTCTACAAAATAACTTCTTTACACACTCTGTGATTAGAACACTTTGATTTTCACATGTATACACAATGCTATCACTATCAGTGATGACCTGCAGTGACAGTAAACACTACACTGGTCCACATCAAGAAACTGGTTTGTTGGGGTGTGTTAACTGTTACTTGTTGCTTATAGTCCAGCCGACTGCGTATGGCCATATCAAGACTGTCAAACCATACAAATGCTTAACCACGTCAACACAAAACTGTCACAAACAAACAAAAAAACGATTAAGATAAACCTACAAAACACAGTTCATGACACATTATCCTAACCATTTTGCTCCTAAGGGCAAATAAGATTAGGCTGTGCTGAGGACGCCAGCCATTCCACTTAATCAGTTAATGTCACATCCCCAGATTACAAAAAAGTTGCAAAAAAGGTAAAAAAAGCACAAAATTTCAAAGCCAAATAAAAAATACATAAAAGCGCCCCATAGGCAAATAACACTGCAGAATGGACAGCTGCTACCCCCCATCCCAGTATTTACAATTTCACTTCCTAATCGCCAGAGCAAACCAGCAAAGACAGTGCATCATAAACTGCGGAAAAGAGAAAAAAATGTCCAGGCTTGCTCTGTAAAAGAACGGGGAATGGACTGGGCAGGCCGAAACAGGAGACAACAGTGAAGACAGAAAATAGCCAGAAACAAAGAGAGTGATAGAAAAGAGGAAATTTCTAGCACAGAATTTCCAGAAGGCAGGGATGCTATTTATAATGAAAGACCCCCAATGGGAGTTAGTGTGGTGTGTGTGTGTGTGTGTGTGTGTGTGTGTGTGTGGACAGAAAAAAAGAAAAAAATGGGTTGCACTGCACTGCAGAGAAACACTCTCACTGGTGCGAGAAGCTTGAATTTCACACAGAGAAATCTGCTGTGATAAAAAGTAATACAATAAATACCATACTATTACTATAGTATCATTATACTATGTTATGCTATACCATATAAATCATATAGTTTTAGATAGTTTGTGAAGCATTCACATACCTAAAACATAATTTTAGTTTGAGAAATGACATTGAACTGAAAAACACTGGGCACAGATTTTGATGACGGTCATGTTTCAGGCCAGTGCTTACCGTGTAAATCAACATAAGCAGGACTTTCATATCAACATGAATTTCATTGCTCACAACAGACATGTTGCATTTTCAGGCATTTAACATTTTGTTACATTTGCTGCATGATCTATTCACACACACACACACACACACAAAAAACAAAAAACACACACACTCTCTGTCACACACATAACATACACACACATGCATACATATGCACACACACACCCTCACACACACACAATGAATGCTTAACATCACTTCCTTGACTTGGAATATGTCCTGTGATGAGACTGTTAAGTGTCATCACAGAAGTATTTGTGCTAAGAGGAATTTAACACACACACACACACACATACACACACTCACACACCATAAACACATGGAAGCCTGCGCATCCTCCCTCACCTCCCTCCCACCAAATCCTCTGCACCCACACTCTAAACATGTTTAATCAATAACATCACTGGCTCAACTGACAACGTCTCCAACAACCATGAGATTGCCATCACATCACCCTGCTGTGTTCCTTCAGGAAGACACAGGGTGAAGATAAAAGGAAGTCCTGTTTGTCATCCTCACAATGCTCTTTGTTCCTTCAGGAAGATACAGGTTGAAGACTGAAAGAATCCAGTTTGTCACCCTCACAACATACCTTTGTTCCTTCAGGAAGACGTGGGGTGTAGACGTCTGTCGGTCACCCTCACAACACCCCAATTTTCTTCTGGAAGATATGTGGTGAAGATGAGAGCAGTCCTCTTTGTCACCTTCACAATACCTTCAGAAGACAAGGTGTGAAGATAGAAAGAGTCCAGCTTGTCACCCTCACAACATACTTTCTTCCTTCAGGAAGACATGGTGTGAAAATGGGAGCAGTCCTGCTTGTCACCTTCACAACATTCTTTCTTTCTTCAGGAACATACATGGTGAAGAGGGGAGGAGTCCTGTTTCTTAGCCTTTTCCTTTCTCCACTGCTGGGGAGTCAGCTTTGGAAATGAGGTGCAAACTGCCGTTCTTGCTCCACAGGTCTAACGCTTCGTTCACGATTCTGTCACCGCAGTCTTCTGGAATCTGATCAAAACACTAAGGATGAGAAGATTTTACTTTTTCTGGTTTCCAAAATGTGAAGTGTATAATCTATTCTGATCAACTGGTCTTAGCCATATCATTGCCATTTTCAGTTTGTGTGATGGGGTGGATGTTTGTTTTTTGACAAAAGGTTTTGTCATGTGCGTCTTTTCTATAATATTTGTTGTTTTTTTTCTTCCTCTGTAATGTCTGTTCAAAACCTTCAAAGAATTAAACCAAAAAGCAAAAAGAGAACAATCAAACAACAAAGAAACAAATAAACGAGAGAGGGAACATAATACAGGCTGACTTGACCATCCACTCAACTATGCAAGATCATACGTTTTCTGATTTTTTCCAAATAATATCACAACCATCAGACTAAAAATAGTTAACTGCCTTCTAAACGATTATTATCCAGTTCTGATTCGGGTACCATTGTCTTATTCTTTGCGCTTCTGCCATGGATTTAGCAAGCAATCAATCTGATTAAAAGTTTACCATCAGGTGATAAAACAGTAACAACCGCATGACAAAACTTTTAGATTTTAATAAACGCACAATTCTATCACACTTTATTAGAGGGACAAACAGAAAAAAAATGGAGTGAGAGGGGGGAGAGACAGAAAGAGAAAAAGAGAGTTTGGAGAGCGACAGAATGCAAGAGAAAGAAAGAGAGAGAGAGAAGAAAGAAAGAGAGAAAGAGAGAGAAAGAGTGGAGAGATAAAGAGAAAGAAAGCATTACCTGTTTCAGGTAATTCACCATGTCCTCAGAAGCCGTCATGCTCAGCAATGGACGGCGGAAGAAGATGAGGATGGCGACAGCCACATACACCATGACATAGCACGATCCCCCCATCATCTTGTCCCAGATCCTGAGACAAGGGAATGAATGAGTTAATGAATCTTTATTTTCCAACAGTGCAGATATTAGCATACTGGCTGACTTAAATATAACAAAAATAAGACAGCAACGAATATGGGACAGACAGGGATATAGACAGAGGGAGGAAGAGAGGAGGAAGAAAAATATTTGGAAAGAAAGAGGAGGGTGGGGAAGAAGAAGAAGAAGAAGAAGAAGAAGAAAGCAAGAAGAAGAAGAAGAAGAAGAAGACGACTATCTCTTTTAGAAGAAGAAGAAGACTATTATCATTCTTCTTCTTCTTCTTCTAAAAGAGATAGTCTTCTTCTTCTTCTTCTTTTCTTCTTCTTCTTATCATCATCATCATCATTCATATTAGTAGTGGCAATAGTAGTACTATTATTATTATTATCATTATTATTATCATTACTATCATTATCATCATCATCACTGCTATGAGGTACCTCTGGAAGGAGATGTCAGGTAGGACGGTGACAAAGCAGGTGAGGAACCACTCCCTGAGGGGGAGGAAGGCCAGGACCTTGTGCTGGACCAGGTGGTTCCACAGCTTCTGGTCCACGTCCTCCTTCTTCAGACACTTCAGCGTGATCTCCGGCTAAACAACAAAGGACAAGGGTTGTCTACAACCACCAATGTCACACGTGCTAAAGCGGACGTGCACCCTCCCCAAGATACCCCACTACAGACGCCACAACACAACAAGCCCACACAGAAACAAAATTATGTAATGCATTTAATGATTGTATATGTCTATAGATGTATGTAAATAAAATAAAAAATAATAAAAAAAAAAATTCGAGAGCATACAAAAAACAACAAACAACAACAACAACAACCACCCAAACAACAACAAAATAAAAAAACGGCAGCACAACTGCAGCTTCAGTCTTGTCACATTCTCCACAAGGGCACTGGTAAATGAGATGTCAAACCACAAGCACAGCATGGTCTTTTGTTTTCCACGATAAATAAAAAAAAACAAAAACACATGAAAATAGGAGTGCTGCTGACGCTGGCGGACGGAAGACAGGCCCCCAGTATGGAGAACGTCAGCGGAGCCCTCAGCGGATCCGTCGCCGGCTCCGAGAGGCGGATGGTCTAGAGCGACGTGACGTTTCCCCACGATTCGAACGGAGGCACAACACCTCAAGACACGCGCCAGGCAACTGGAGAAACGCTGACAGGACAAGAACAAAAGTCACCCACTGGCCACCGCACAGTGTTCCGTAAACGAACAACGGGTGCTAACATCGAAACACAGATGAAGAACAGTTCCACTGGCGGACACAAAGTCGTTTACAGAGGAAAAGAACAACGAACATCAGCCGCTAAGCGCTGGTTCTACCACCGTCCTTCTCCAAGGACTGACTCCATTCGAGTGAAGCTAGGGACAAACCGGCGAGGAGCATTTGAAGCACTAGAACTCCGCTCACTCTGTTCACTCAGCTTCCTATATATTTTTTTTCCGTTCAATTGCACTAGACACTTACAAACCATAGAAAACATAACACGATCTCACTACGCTCGAACGCAAGGGGAACACGCACGATGGAAAACATTGTGCACGCGCATAAGAAACACACCCGCCTCTAAAAATAATACAGCGACCCACCAGCTCCGCCAGCTTCGCTTGTCATTTTAGAAGAAAGAGGGGATGAGATGGACTCGAACCCCCTCCATAAACGTAAAAGAAAAGAAAAAATAGCGGAACCATTATGTCGTCCGTGACAACCAATGTGTGCAACAGCCGAGTGGTTAAAGCATTGGACTTTCAATCTGAGGCTCCCAAGTTTGAATCTCAGTACTGGCACCTGATGGGTAAAGGTTGGAGATTTTTCCCATCTCCCAGGTCAACATATGTGCAGACATGCTTGTGCCTGAACACTCCTTTTGTGTATACACAAGCAGAAGATTAAACATGCACATTAAAGATCCTGTAATCCATGTCAGGGTTCAGTTGGTTATGGAAACAAGAACATACCCAGCATGCACCCCCCGAAAATGGAGTATGGCTGCCTACATGGTGGGGTAAAAATGGTCATGCATGTAAAAGCCCACTCATGTACATGTATACGAGTGAACATGGCAGTTGCAGCCCATGAACGAAGAAGAAGAAGTCTACAATCACCAGTATGTGTGACGAGACATTAACCTGTTCCGTGCCCTAAGACAATAGTGATGTCCTGCACAAAGTGCTCCCCCAAGTACCTGTAAGATTCCACTGCATCGATCCCAGTATTTCCCTTCATTGGTGTTTGGTTCACTAAATGCAAACATATTCTAAACAGTTACTTTGATGTATCTGGATTATCAAAGTACTATTTCAATGAGCATACATCAGGTGAAAGACCACTTTCTTTCTTTCATACATTTTTTTTAGATTTTTTTTTCTTTTTTTTTCAGAATTTTGCCAAGGACAACACTTTGTTGCATAGGTTCCTTTATGTGTGCAAAGTGCATGCAGCACACAGAGCCTTGGCTGTGCAGTGATACATGGATCAGTCTGCACACTGAAAACTGAAACTGATGGAGGTTGCAGCAGTCATGTACAGCATGTTTCGGTGAGATATATATAGAAATAGAGAAGGGGAAGAGGTGTGTGAGTGAGTGAGTGAGTGGCACAGAGAGAGAGAGAGAGAGAGTGTGTGTGTGTGTGTGTAAATGTTTTAGCTCTGTGGATCAGTTAGTGGATATCCTACACTGAATGGATCTCACAGGAATGGACTGAGTCAGTAATCTTATGGACCACCATGAATTTCATTGATTATATCTTTATGAAAATGAAACAATGTCATAAAAAAAACAGTATGTCACAGACACTTATGACTTGCTGGACATATGAATGTAAATAAAATGGTTTCTTTCAGTGCAAATATCTCCAATGGACAGTTTTGGCAGGTAGCCCTCAAGGCAACCCTTGTGATATATGTCAGAATGGGATTTGGTTTCTCCATATCAAATAATCAATGTTGAACTGAAATTTACATCATCTTATCTCAAGTGGGTGTATGACGCATGCAGCATCCAGGAGGAAGTACTGGCCAACACTGACAGCAGTGGAAGCCAAACTGTACGGCACCCTGGAGGAGCTGCGACGGATGGCAGCCTTCACTGAGGACACCGGGCTGCTCATCTAATGGGAGGCAAATGAGGAAGAAGAAAAAAATCTCAAGCAGGTCTTGAAAATACAATTTGGTGCTCGATTAAGGAAGAAAAAAAAAAACGTTTAGGAGAAAAATGTTCTATGTATGAGTAAATCTCAGCATAATGACTCACATAGAGCGTGATGGTGTCTCGGTGTTTGGCCACAAGCTGGAAGAAGCGTGACGACACCCAGTACTGATCCAGGTCATCTTCAGTCACCTTGCACACGCCTCCAGCGATGGCAGCAAAGTGTCTGTTCTCTTCTGATGCCAGCTGAACACACAACAGGTCACTGTTTTACAAGAATACATGTGTCTTTTACATCACTATAGGTTATAGGCTTGTTATTGCTCATATACTGTTTTGTACTGTTTTTTATTTTTCTTGAGTTGATTAAAATGTTGTCTAAAACATCGGTATGTTATTCTGTCTGTCTCTCTGTATACACACACAGGATGATATGCATAGAGACATACTCAATACACAGGTATATAGGTATGCACTTGTCTGTGTGTGTATATGTGTACATGTGTGCACACCTGCTTTATTAATAGGTTTCAGCCAGTCTGAAAAACAAAACAAAAAAACAACAACAACAAAAACAACAAAAAACAAACAAAAATTTGGATAAAGACAAAGGTAGAGAGATGAAAAAAGTCAGAGACAGAGAGTGAGAGAGAGACAGAGACAGAGAGAGACAGATACAGGGAAGAAACTAAGGAATGGAGGGAGAAGTGGGGAGGAATGAATTCATCAAAATCCATCCACAGTACCACAGGCAGATTACAGCCTTTGAAATATAACATTCCATATGTTCATAAGTATTATTTTGACTGTACATAAAACACACAGCATCCTCACAATTCAAAACGCAGTTAATATGGTATGTTTTGTACATTACAGCATACATACTGATTTGGATTGCAAGACTAAATCAAGTCAATTTGAATTTCTCTTGAGTTTCATGCACACGCAATCTACACACATGCACACATGTATCATTCTCACTCTTTTTCCTTTCTGTATCTCTTGCAGAGGTGCTGTTGCAAGATCGAGCCCCACCTTCTTATGCCAAACCCAAGACACAGTGGACACAAATTTACTGTCCCAATGACTGAAAAGACCATTAGACCATTAGCATTATATAATATTATCATCATAGTTGATACTTATATAGCATTTGTCTTTGGTTCGAGAACAAACAGTAAGCACTTTACAAACACAGAGTCATTGCTGCCTACCTTGGTTGAGCCAAGTGACAGCTGCCTTTAGGCGCTCATCATTCGTTTCCTGTATCATTCAAGGCTTGAGTCACACACACACTCATACACCTTAAACCTTTTAATTTTTTATTCTTGTGTTACAGTCAGTGTTTCATACCAGTTCACTGTCTTCAAACGGCAGCTGCCCCTGCTCCAAGAGATAAAGTTTCAGAAGCGTCAGTTCTCGCGGATCTGTCTCCCTGGCTCGCTGGATAATCTCCAGCCCGTTGTTCAGATCCTTGAACTGCTGCTCCCTCTGCTGCTGGACGAAGGACTGAGAATTCTGATTGGCTGGCAGCACTCCTGCGCACAATCACCAGCAGTGGAATTCAATGACCTGTCAGGAATCAAATCTGATCATATTGCTAGAACTAAGCCCAGCAGATCACACTGGGACTAATCCAGGGCTTAACACTTGTCAATTCTCCAAACCAGTTGAAGAGAACCCAAAATAAATTATGTCAAAAAATGTTTCAGTTAAAACAATCAATGAAAGAAAGAAAAAAAAGCTCCCACATCTCTTTCAGTCTGTATAGACTTTAATTCACACTTAAAATATTGAAAAATGACTTAAACATTAGACAAAACCACCTACATCTGTTTCAACTTTCATTTTTAGTCTGGACACATAAAATCCAAACGAAGATAAGAATATTCATTTCCTTCAAGATATTGTAGAAAAATATATGCTAGTGTGTTTTAGATCATTCTTAAATAAAATAAAGAACAAGCTCGAGTCAGACTAGAACAGTAAAAGATTGGCATTGAGAAGGGGTCTGGGTGGTGAAAGGGAATGAGGCTGAGACTGGGAAGGAGAGATAAAGGATTAAGACTAATGAGAGAGAGAGAGAGAGAGAGAGAGAGAGAGAGAGAGAGAGAGAGAGAGAGAGAGAGAGACGTACAGAGATAGAGAGAGATACCACCACCACCCACCCACCCACCCATCCACAATTCATGCACATACATGTACATGATTTATTTTTTCATGTATCTTCATCATTAGTATAAAACAATACATTCCCAGTATAACAGTTCAACAGTACAGTGCACTGAAGGAATGCTTCATTACTGTCTACACAGAAAAGTTAATTGTATATTGATTTTTCTGTATTCAGACTGTAAAACAGGCAGATAATATACACACATATATGCAAAGGTGCTAACACTCACACTCAAACAAAACTGACATAAAGAGCAAAAGTAAGATAAAAACAGAAAGGGGAGATTGCAAAAGATAACTCTCAGGCAAACAGAATGAGAGATCAGTAAATAAAGTAAATGAATAAATCAAATAAACAGATTTGGAAATGAGAAGAACATTTGATTGTTTTTTTTAAAGTTAAAATGATCTAAATATGTCTTATTCTGTTCACACACACGCTCATACACGCTTCCACTCGTGCACACACAGGTCATATGATCCGTCCTGCAGACACAAAACACCTGCACAGCCTGAAGTACCTCATATTATATTATTCATGCATGCACCAATACTGCACACACGTTGTGTACCACACACACACACACACACATTCACTGTAACTTATGCCACTAGATCCAACCACCTCCAAGCTATCATGTGATTCAAGTCACTCACCCAAAAGCAGCTTCCAAACAAGAATTCTGTATACCGCTGGAAGAGGGAAGCGCAGACAAAATTGCTGCAGTTTTTCAATGCTTACGGTTTGCTCCTTCATTAAAATTTCTATTGACTTTTTCTCTTCAACCACCCTGATTCCAAACTTATCATAGTAGTAGCTCCTGAAATTGCGCTCCTCTACTGCCATAGCGAATGTTTACTTTTTCCCACAGCCAGCAAACAATTCCAAATTAACTCAACAGAGTGCTTTCCCTTGGAAAAGAAAACCCAATGACCCAAATCAAGAATAAATTGTAAAATTGCTAACAATATTTGCAGTACTGTAATATATATTGATTGTGATGCCGATTTCACCCATGTTTTGACAGAAAATAGTTATCAAAGAGTTGGAAGATGTCAAATCTGTGAGAACTGAAATGTTGTTAAATGCTTTGACGTTCAGAAGCGTTAAAATCAAGAAGAAACAGAAGATTAAAAAAAAAAGGGGAATAAAGAAAAGGCAGGTGTCTTTGAACGAAAAATTATTTACAGTTTGTTAAGCATCTCTCTCTCTCTCTCTCTCTCTCTCTCTCTCTCTCTCTCTCTCTCTCTGTGTGTGTGTGTGTGTGTGTGTGTGTGTGTGTGTGTGTGTGTGTGTGTGTGTGTGTGTGTGTGTGTGCTGCACTGTATATATATATTTTTTTTACAGTAAAAACATGATGTAAACAGAAACGTGAACTGCCTGTGACAATGCTCAGAAACAGAACTTCATAATTTGTTAACTTGCCATAAATACAAACTGTTCGGAAAGAGCTTATACCAGAAAAGTTTGCAGTCAACCATCCGTGTTTAAACTTGCGCCCCCACCCTCTCTCTCTTTCTCTCTATCTGTATGTGTGTGTGTGTGTGTGTGTGTGTGTGTGTGTGTGTGTGTGTGTGTGTGCCGGGCCACGGTGTGTGTGTGTGAAATTGAAACGAATGCTGATCATTTCGCTTGAGCCCCAGACCATCAATTAAATGACCTAAATCTAATTAGTCATGCCTTAAACTACTCTCAGTCATTCGAAATTAAATAATGAAGATTCTGATCTGAGGTACGTTGTTTGTAAACTATCCCCTCTTGAACAAAGTCGCATTAATTTTCAGTCTTGTTTACCATCTTCGCACAGGATCTTACCACAACTAGAAATTAGAAGCAGACGACGCAAATATGAAGGCCAGGACTGGTCGAGCAGGTTTTGGATCTCCAAACCCATTCTCGATGGATATTTTTAACTGCCCCGTGAATGATCCATTCTTCAAGGGCTGTTCCTTTGGTGTGTCCCATTCAAACGTGGACGTTCTGCGGTGCTACTTAAGTTATTTCAGATTTTTCAGGAAACGATTCGTGGGAATTTGTGTATTAATTCCGAAAGGGTGAGTGAAAGAAATGTCTTGGTGATTTATAAAACAAAAATCGAACCCAGCAGTTTGTTTCTTCAGTTTTATTTTGCCGCACGAAGACCGTTGATTACACGCAAAAATTCTGTAACATTGAAATAATAAAGACCGGATTAACTCGTTTTGGTACTGAAATAATATGACTGCATAGATGTGACATTACATACAAACGTAACAAGGGCTTGTAAAGTTTAATACTCCATCTAGATGTCTTTTATCTCAGTCCAAGAGCTTCCAAATCCATGGCTTGGATGAAATATTCACAGGGCAATTACTTTTCATCAAAAGTTACGCATTATATATTTTTGTGATGAATTTACAAATATCCTCTCCACATAATATGTTTCCATATTTTTTATAATGTGTGTAGTGTGTGTGTGCGTGCGTGCCTCCTCTGTGTGTGTGTGTGTGTGTGTGTGTATACATGTGTGTGCACGAGCACATGTGTGTGAGTGTGCACATGTGTGTGTGCGCATGTGTGTGCATGTGCATGTGTGTGCGTGTGCATGTGTGTGTGTATGTGTGTGTAAGACGCACTCCAGCTGTAATTTATTGAAAGTACACTGGAGACAATAGACATGCACAAATCGCAACTGATTTGCGTTAGCTTTGTTTGATATTGTTATTATCATGTTAATAATCGTAGTGGGACATGGATTTGAAATTCTTCCCCAACTGTATTATGCCAATTCATTAAAGCAGAGAGCAAGCTGACATTGATGATGAGACTACACCCTGTTAGAAATGAAAAATATCTAACACTGCAATAGCCAGCATTGGGTGTGGTGGGTATTCTTGTTCTTCGTTTCTGTCCCCCTGTAGGTCACTATAGAAAAAAGGGTATATTGTGTGTTTATGGTGTGATTGACAATCCCTTTGTACTTTTATTATTGTGTAGGGATTGATTAAACAGTCACATGAACAAAACTCATTTTGCATTGTAAGTGGTTCTCATCATTCAGAAGTTCTAAAGCTGAATGTTGTGGTGACATATCACATTAGATAAAAACACACACAAACACACACCACACACACACACACACACACACACACACACCTCGATGCTGTTTTTCATCATGTCTTTCAGTAGATTTGAAAAGCCCTGATGATAGGATGTGTATAACATTCACATAACTCATATATTTTTATATATGTACATGTAAAAATGAATAGATAAATGAACCGATAAATTTATACATTTGTAATGGGAAAGAAAAAGAATAAAATCAAAGACAGCAAAGTAAAGCTTTGCCATTTAATGTCAAATAAAGTTGGTAGACAAAAGTATTGAATATATATATATATATATATATATATATATATATATATATATATATATATATATATATATATATATATATATATATATATATACACACACACACACACACATGCAGTATCAATCAGTAAGAGGTAGACTAAAAAAATCTTGGCAAGAGTCGATTTACATGGGATAAAAGAAGCGATGTATCATGCCAGAGGCTCTTCTTCAGGCAAATGAAATGAGTAAGACTAAGGGACAGACAGTATCAATCAATCTGTCCATACACCCACATATATATAGTCCTGATGTCTTTGTTTTCCGTAAAGAGGTGGTACAATGTCTGAAATGAGTCTTGGTTTAATATTTAACCTTAAAAACTGACTTAAGAGTTGGGGTGTGAGTTTAAAAATCTCTCATCATTATAGCTTGTTTGCCATTAGCAGATATATCACTTTTCCTTCTTTTTTTCTCTTTAAATTTCTTAGCATTTTAGGTCATCACTGGATGACAGCTAGTTTGGTCTGTTTTTGTTTTTCTTTACATGTTTTTAATATTTGATGTTTCTGTTGAAGTTATTGATGATCTGAACACCTATGTCCTTTGATCCGCCCCCACCCCATCACTTATCATCCAATCCCTCCCCTCTGACCCCTACATCATGCCCATTTTTGCCTTTCTCCTGCATTTCATTTTTTCTCCCCCAGGTCATTTGGGTGAGGTGACACGATCCAGCCATGGGTTCTGAGACAGGCTACAAGGTCATTCGTGGCCTTTTCATTTTCTTCAACTTTCTTGGCATTGTAAGTATATGGTTCATTTTTGTTGCTGCTTTTTTATAATTTGTGATATAACTTGATTTTTTTTTTTTAACTTTCATTTTAATTTTGAGTGAAAATTGATTCATGACTTGTGCTGCTATATTTTAGATTAATGCCTTTGTGAGACAGCTGGGATGGATATTTGTTTCCTTAGTCTGTCATTTTAGTTTTAACTAGTGCAGAACAAGGATAAAGTTATCAGCAAATTTTGTTCCACTATGGATGCCAGGATCACTTTTTCTTACAGTGAAAACAGTTAATACCCCATCTTCTTGAAAATTGGCATAAGAATGTTCCACTTTCCTGTTGTTCTTTTCATTGTTTTTCTGCCTTTTTGTCTTTTTCTGTTAAATCTCCTTTCTGTGAGTGTGAGCTGGTCTTCATTAAGTTTTATTGTGTTGTTTGTGCCTTCTGATCAAAAGTAAATGTATCAACAAAAAAAACAACAACAAAAAAAACAAACAAACAAAAGACAAAAAACAAAAACAGTACAAGTATGAAGTGTAGTTGTAGAAGCAAACAAAAACAAGCTGTGAAGCTTTTCCACAGTCTCTTTATTGTTTTGTAACATGTATTGGTATGATTTTGTCAATGTTCCACACCCAGTTAATCAACATTTTTTTTGTTTGTTTGTTTTTGAAAACATCTAAAAATTGTCATTTGATTCTTGAATTAATTGATAGATAGTGCTTGTTTGAGTGAAGTTACAGAACTTTGTTCCATGAATTAGTTGCTTTGTTACTGAAGCAAAACTTTCTTGTTCTTGTATTTGAATGTGGTACATTCTGTTGGCTCTTCTTGTGGAACTGTACTGGGGTGAAAAAATGACAAACATACACACACACACACCTTATCTTTGATACAAATGCATGTTTGATTCATGCTTGTAATAAATTTATTCTACTTATCTTTCACTTTATCATACTTTAGTTTAATGCATTTACTTATCCGTTTATTTTGTTTAATTATCCAATTCATTCATGAAAATGTTTCACACAAACATAATGTAATGAAGGCCTGACATGTTGGGCTTATGTGGAGGTCAGGCATAGATTGGGTCCTTTCTTTAGATATTTGTATATAAAAAGTATATATAATTTTATACAGCAGATGTGGCTTAGCATGTAGGGACCAGTCCACATAGTTTGACACCTCCTTGAAAACTGAGACTGAAATTGTAAGTTACAAAATTTGCCATACCCTTGACAGGTGATGGGCATTGCTATGGTTGCGGTTGGTGCTTACCTCTACGTGGAGAAGAACGATTTTCTCAACCTCATGCCCAAGTATGAAGACGTGAACATCACTGCAGTGATGATCGCTGCCGGCATCGTCGTCCTTGTCATCGCTTTCATCGGCTTCTGTGGGGCCTGGATGGAGAGCCAGTGCATGCTGATCATGGTAAGACTGGGAGCGGTGGCCTTGTGGTAACGCATCTGACTAGGAAGTGAGCGTCCTCGGGTTTGAGTCCCATGTATGGACCAGGATATATATATTTGCTCTCCCCCTTCCTTTAGACCATGAGTGATGGTCTGGGTGCTAGTCATTTTTATTATAGGAGACGATAAATCGAGCCTGCTCCCCCCCCCCAGCCCCCCTTCTCCCCATATACCCTTATCTGTCATCTGTGCAGTCACCCTAGTACCCGGTGTCTCCATACTGTGCCTTCAAAAATTATTATATTATGTGGATAGGATGATTGACCATTTCAAAACTGGTGGGCTATTATGATTATCTGGTGATGTACTCTGTGTGTGTGTGTGTGTGTGTGTGTGTGTGTGTGTGTGTGTGCATGCATTTTTATGAAATGATTAAGTTAATCAATTATTTATTTATAGATAAGATGATTGACCATTTCAAAGCTGGCGTGTTATAACTATTACCTGCTGATGTGCTGTGTATGTGTGTTTGAGGGTGTGTTCATCATGTGTGTGTGTGTTTGTGTGTGTATGAGCGTGCGTGCATGCATTATTATTAATTAGTTAAACTGATTCAAAGCTGGCATGTTATTACAAATACCTGCTGGTGTACTCTGTGTATGTGTGTGTGTGTTTCAGTGTGTGTTCATCATGCGGTGTGTGTGTGTACATGTGTGTGTGCGTGTGTGTGTGCTTGGTTGAATGCACATTTTTTTTTTTTTCCATTTTCAATAAGTTGTCCTTTACATTGTCATACACTCAGTCTCCAGTGCTGCTGTTGATTTAGTTTTGTCGTCGTTCTTTTTCAAAGAGTAGTCCCTCTGTATTCTTGAAATAGATATACACAATAGAAATAAACAATATTCTTTGAGCCATTAAATAATCTGTTTATATTTTGAAAGCTGGCTGCGCTAGTTCTAGTACAATAATGAGAGTTGAGGCAGTAATTTCATGGGGTTTTAAAGAAAAGTAAATGTTTACTTTATGGTTTTAGGTGAAATCTGTGCCAAATGGAATTTCCTGATGTTTTATTTTGTTGTTGTTTTTGTCTGCTATTTTCTTTATCGCTTGAAATTCATCAGTTTGTTCATTGTTGAATCCATTGTTGTTTTTGCCTCGCAGTTTTTCACGTTCATCTTCATTATCTTCGCCATGGAGATTGCTGTAGGAGTCGTTGGCTTTATCTACAGGGATGAAGTAAGTTGATATTGTCTACCCGTTGGTTTTGAACATTGTGTGTTGCAGTGTGTTGTGTTGTAGAACTTCTCCTCGCCTCACAGGGGGCTCCTGTGATGATACACAGATCACAGCTGCCGTTCTCTGGCATGCTGAGGTGTTGACAGTTTCAGACTCATGACTTAAGTTATATCTGATGAAAGAAAATTGAAATTATTATTATGTAATAATCCCTCCCCCTCCATAATTTTTTTTTCTTCTGCTGTTTTTTTTCTTCTTTTTTTTTTTTTTTTTACATAAGTGAATTTAATGTGTGCTGGAGACACACACACACACACACACACACACACAATTTGGATCTTTACTTGCTGCCTGATCTAAAAGAAAAAAAAAAGTTTTCTGTATCTTTTAAAAAAATTTTTTTTTTAATGTTCTTTATAATTCAATAACAGGGAAGGCGGTTCACTTTTCTTGTCACTTTCTAAACTTTTGTTGTCAGTAGTATCTATAGACATATAGATTTCTCCTGTCTTTCTGTCTGTCTATCAATATCTTTCTCTCAGTTTGTTTATTGCAGGAAATTCATTCATTCATTCATTCATTCATCATCTGTGTCTTTGTGTCAATCTCTCCGTCTGTGTGTGTCTGTCCCTGTCTGTCTGTCTGTTTCTCTATCTGTCTGACTATCTTTCGTTCTTCCTGTATGTATGTCTCTCTGTGTGTATGTCTGTCAGTCAATCTGCCTTTCTGTCT
>NC_134885.1:40537026-40582026 GCF_041734735.1 Babylonia areolata | reverse complement strand
CCTGACTCACACACTCTCTCTCTCTCTCTCAGATACACACTCACACACACTCACATATGTACACACACACACATAGGACATGCACAAACATGCACACAAAACTCTCTCTCTCTCTCTCTCTTTCTCTCTCACACACACTCACTCACACACACACACACACACACACACACACACACCATGTCTTGTTTCAGAGATTGCGGTGCTACAGGTGTAGAAGAATAAAGAAAAAAATCCTGTGCGACGTTTGCAGTTGTTCAGTGTGACTTTAGATACTGAGTCAGTAACATGATTACCGACATGGATATGCTGTCTGATTTGATATTCTTTATATTTATGAATGTAAATTTCCACTTTTGGTTCTTTTTCATGCATTAGCTATATTTTTTAAATCATTCATGTCATTAACATTATCATAAGCTTTGCATTTGTCATCAGCTTATTCCTTTCAAGTTGTTTGCCATAAAGTATGCTGCTGTGTTTGTGTTTGTGTGTGTGCATTTTTTGCTGTCTTTTACATCTCAGAAGTTGATTTAATCATAATTACAGAACAAAGATAGTACACACGCTTGATACAAGATGTACAGATTGTACCCGAAGAATATGTAATTTTGAACTTCAGGAAAGGATAATGCTGTATTCATCTCTTCGAACAGACAAAGGTGACGAATGAGACGAGAGATTGTACCCGAAGAATCTGTAATTTAGAACTTCAGGAAAGGATAATGCTGTATTCATCTCTTCCAACAGACAAAGGTGACAATGCAGAATGAGATGAGAGATTGTACCTGAAGAATCTGTAATTTAGAACTTCAGGAAAGGATAATGCTGTATTCATCTCTGTGAACAGACAAAGGTGACAATGCAGAATGAGATGAGGAAGCATCGTGTTTTGACCTTTGTACCTTCCGCAGGCAAATCAATCAAACATATAAGTGAAAACAAAGGAACAAAAGACCTTGCTGCAGTTTGACATCTTGAATACGGTGTCAGAAATCTCACGACACTTCTGATACAACATTCAAGGCACCCTAATATCACTTCAGGTGGAAAGACGTTAAACTGAAGACATTTCAAGGCACCATTTAACTTATGTCATGACTACTGATAAAAAAAAAAATTGAAGACCCCATTCACCACATTTGAAACTAAGTGTTTGCATTTCTTTGTCTTTGTTTTTTTTCGTTTTTTTTCCTTTGTATGTTTTATTGTTTCACCTGTAAAAGGCCTTAGGATCAAACCACATGGCTTCTTCATCTTGTTTCATTTTGTAACCTGTGTTTTTGTCTCTGAATTTGATATGAGTACAATTTCGTTTTTGAAGTGCCTTCATTCAATTTGGCCTGCAGTCAGCCTTTTCATTCATTCAGTTTACAACTTTGCCTTATCTGGGAAATCAATTCATGCTTTAGTAGTTTACATTTGGGTTTATTATCTTGGAAATCAATTCATGCTTTGAAAGTTTACATTTGGGTTTATTATCTAGGAAATCAATTCATGCTTTTGTAGTTCACATTTGGGTTTATTATCTAGGAAATCAATTCATGCTTTTGTAGTTTTACAATTGGGTTGATAACCTCCAGGTAACACCTTTGTTATATCTAGGAAATGATAATTTCTGGTGCACAAGTTTTGGGGTGCTAGATTAGTGGACGGGCGCAATAGCCGAGTGGTTAAAGCGTTGGACTGTCAATCTGAGGGTCCCGGGTTTGAATCACGGTGATGGTGCCTGGTGGGTAAAGGGTGGAGATTTTTACGATCTCCCAGGTCAGCATATGTGCAGACCTGCTAGTGCCTGAACCCCCTTCGTGTGTATATGCAAGCAGAAGATCAAATACGCACGTTAAAGATCCTGTAATCCATGTCAGCGTTCGGTGGGTTATGGAAACAAGAACATACTCAGCATGCACACCCCCGAAAACGGAATATGGCTGCCAACATGGCGGGGTAAAAACGGTCATACATGTAAAAGCCCACTTGTGTACATACGAGTGAACGCAGAAGAAGAAGGAGCTAGATTAGTGACCTCCTATTGTAATTCAGCATTATTTTTTAGATAATGCCTTCGTTGTATCTAGGAAATTATAATACCTGGAGCACAACTGTTGGGGTGCTTGATTAGTGAGCTGTTGTACTTTCAGCATTTTTTTTTTTTTTTTTTCACATTCTTGAATTTCGAGATATTCTAGTGAGGCAGAAGTACAGGTACATCTTTAAGCCTCAAACGCGTGAGTTCCTTAACCATACTTTTCGTCTAGTCCCTCGCAGTTCTTTGTATCAGGGAAAAGGGAAGGGGGTTCTGAGTGGGAATCATGTCTTGCTTCCTTTGTTTTCATTCTGTTCATGGGCATATTTCCTACACATATCTCATGGACATAGCATTTCCCCCACACACATCATGGACATAGCATTTCCCTACACATATCTCATGGACATAGCATTTCCCCCACACACATCATGGACATAGCATTTCCCTACACATATCTCATGGACATAGCATTTCCCCCACACACATCATGGACATAGCATTTCCCTACACATGTCATGGACATAGCATTTCCCTACACATATGGACATAGCATTTCCCTACACATATCATGGACATAGCATTTCCCTACACATATCTCATGGACATAGCATTTTCCCCACACATATCATGGACATAGCATTTCCCTACACACACATCATGGACATAGCATTTCCCTACACATATCATGGACATAGCATTTCCCTACAAATATCTCATGGACATAACATTTCCCCCACACATATCATGGACATAGCATTTCCCTACACATATGGACATAGCATTTCTCTACACATATCTCATGGACATAGCACTCCCCCACACATATCATGGACATAGCATTTCCCACACACATATCATGGACATAGCATTTCCCCACACATATGGACATAGCATTTCCCTACACATATCTCATGGACATGGCATTTCCCCCACACACATCATGGACATAGCATTTCCCTACACATATCATGGACATAGCATTTCCCTACACATATCTCATGGACATAGCATTTCCCCCACACATATCATGGACATAGCATTTCCCACACACACATGGACATAGCATTTCCCTACACATATGGACAGCATTTCCCTACACATATCTCATGGACATAGCATTTCCCTACACATATCATGGACATAGCATTTCCCTACACATATCTCATGGACATAGCATTTCCCCCACACATATCATGGACATAGCATTTCCCTACACATATCTCATGGACATAGCATTTCCCCCCCACATATCATGGACATAGCATTTCCCCCACACATATCATGGACATAGCATTTCCCCCACACACATCATGGACATAGCATTTCCCCCCCACATATCATGGACATAGCATTTCCCCCACACATATCATGGACATAGCATTTCCCCCACACATATCATGGACATAGCATTTCCCCCCCACATATCATGGACATAGCATTTCCCCCACACATATCATGGACATAGCATTTCCCCCCCACATATCATGGACATAGCATTTCCCCCCCACATATCATGGACATAGCATTTCCCCCCCCACATATCATGGACATAGCATTTCCCCCACACATATCATGGACATAGCATTTCCCCCCCACATATCATGGACATAGCATTTCCCCCACACATATCATGGACATAGCATTTCCCCCCCACATATCATGGACATAGCATTTCCCTACACACCCCACCACTTGTCCACATGAAGATTGTTGCAGTTATTCAAAATTTGGAGAGAAGAAAAACAACAAAAAACTTTAAATTGAATGGAGTATGTTCTTTCAGCAGAAGACCAGCAGGTTAAATGAAATCTGTAAAAATTTTGTGTGTTGCTGGCTGGCTGGCTGCGTGACGGTCAAATAAAATTTTTTTGACAGACTTTTGAATTTGTTACTTTCACATTAATACATGCATGATTTGCTGGGAAAAAAAAGAAGAAAAACCCAACAACAACAAAAAACCAAACAAAACAAACCAACAAACAAAAACCCAATGACAATGATTGCTTGAATAAATCTTGACAATTTTTTTTTCTTGGTTAAGTTACAGGTAACCAATGGCATATTTCTTGGGAAAGTGTGATGTATCATTGGCTTCTGAGAATGGTTTGCAATGTAGCCACAACTATTAACACTACCAGCCCTGTTTATTGTATTATATTACTCTGTCTGTGAAAGTGAATCTGTGCTGATGGTAGTCTCATCGCTGATATGTACCCATGCTTTTTCATTAAAAAAAGATGAATAAAGATTTGTATTATAATTTTGTGCATATTTTTGTGTGTGTTTATTTATTTATTTATTTATTATTATTATTATTTTTTTTTTACAGTTGTTTTGTGTGAATGGACTTGTCCGTATCAGTTTAACTGCGATTTTGGAAAGTCTTGAGAAACGAGGTAACATGGAAAGTTTGTTTCTGTACTGTACAGTTTCAGTTTCTCAAGGAGACGTCACTGCATTTGGACAAATCCATACATGCTACACCACCTCCAGGCAGATGCCTGACCAGCAGCATAACTTTAGTCAAGTCTTTAGTGCTTGCAAATATTTCTCTGAGCTTATCAGAGTGGATTTCTTCTGCATGAGTTTGCCAGAGGACAACACTTATATGTTTGCTATGGGGTTCATTTTCAGTGTGAGAAATGCTTGCTGCACATGGGACCTTGGTTTATCATCTCATGCAAATGACTATATAGATATATATATACTCAGTTTGATTTTCTAGTCATATGGAGAAAGGGCAAGACTGGGAATCAACCCCAGACCCTCATGTACACTGTACTGGCAGGTAACCCTCTGCCCAAACCTCTCACCTTCCTTCCGTACTAAACTTCCCTCTGTCCTACTGTACTCTCATTCAGAGAAGTGGTGAAAGACACAGCTGCAGAACTGCATGCAAAATGAGTCAGATAGCATTTGTGAATCTGAAGGCACAGTTTTTCAAGCTGCAGAGCTGGCAGTGAAGGTGCAGGCACACTGGTTTCATTTTGCGCAGCGGTGGCCTGGTGGTTATGCTCCCAACTAGGAAGCGAGGGTCCACAGGTTCAAGTCCCATAATTATACAGACCATGATTTTCACTATCCCCCCCTCCCCTTCCTTCCAGCCCCAACACCGTATCAAGTAGACTGTGAGTGGTGGCTTGGTGCTAGTCATTTGGATGAGATGATTTAGCTGAGGTCCCAT
Source organism: Babylonia areolata (assembly GCF_041734735.1). Taxonomy (NCBI): domain Eukaryota; kingdom Metazoa; phylum Mollusca; class Gastropoda; order Neogastropoda; family Buccinidae; genus Babylonia; species Babylonia areolata. Next base: position 40,576,816 of record NC_134885.1, on the reverse strand, counting down.
AAGCAGCTTGTACCTAGTTAAAGGGACAGAACCTATGGCAGCAAAAGGGTTGTCCCTCTCAAAATTCTCTTAGAAAAAACCCACCTGAATAGCAAGGATCTAAAAACCATCATTAAATGAACAATAATGAAAAAAAAAGAGGACAACTGACAATAAAAAGAAGAAAGAAAATATAGAATGTCTGTGGGGAAAAGATGGTACTTACATAGAAAGTATGAATGAACAACCTAGCACTTTTCTTCTTCTTCTTCTGGGGGGAGGGGGGGGGGGGGGGGGGCGGGGGGGGGGGGGGGGGGGGGTGTCTAGTGTAGGCCTGACACCTTTGAAGAAAAGGTGTCAAGGCTGGGGAACAGGACGGCGTCTGCTGGCAGGCCGTTCCAGTCCCTGACTCTACAGGGGGAAAAGGCCATGTTGCGGTGTTCATTCTTGGCAGGGATCCTCTTTAGCTGTTTGCTGTGACTTCTTCTGGAGCGGGTCACAGCGGGGGCCAGTTGGTTGCAGCGTACACACACCAGTTCATTGATGATTTTATACATCATGTTGAGGCGAGCTGTGTGTCGGCGCTGTTCCAGGCGGGGGGGGGGGGGGGGGGCAATCCAACTCATGCAGCATCTGATATACACTACGACGAATCTTTTGATTGTTATCAAAGAACAAACTTGTTTCAGTTGCAAGGTGGTGTCAAAGTATGCAGATTGATCCATGTACATACCAAACCACTGTTGCTTGGACTACAACCAAATTCAAAGAGAACAGTTGATCTGAACAGAGACCAAACAAGCTGGTCATATCTTCACAGCAAAATAAATGAATAAAATGAAATAAACAAAAAGAACATGAAATCTTTCAACATCAGAACATATGTTTCAAAGCAATACAGATTAATTAATAATTTGTACCCTCACCCTGTTCACCCCACTACCCCCCCCCCCCCCCCCCCCCCCCCCCCCCCCCCCCCCCCCCCACACACACACACAAGAAATCATTTTTTGAGAGGCTTTCGTGATGAGCAGGAGGGTAAGGGAAATAGTTCTTCGCAAAACATTCAAAGTAACAAGCGAGAGTTATTGCCCTTGCATTGCTTGCGTCCATGAGGACACCAGACAGCAAAAATGAAGAGTTGTATTTTCTTCTTTAAAAAAATCCTTTTATGTTCTTGTAAGATTAACATTTCTGTGTGTGTTAAGAAATTCATGCACTGTGCAATAAACAATGACAGCTCTCCGTCATGGTCCGTGACGACGAACGACGACGAAGATGGTGATGGAAGTCACGTTACACTTGAACACACATACAAACTGGAGAGATCGAGAGAGATCCTGATGGAGAGAAAGAGAGAGAGAGAGGGAGAGAGAGTTGTTTGCTGTGCAGTTCTGTGTTGTTTTTGTCTCAGTGTGTTTGTGTGTGGGTAACGCTTAAAACACACAAACTCAAAGTGCGGAATTTTTTACGTGCTCTGTAGGACTCAAGTAAAGCAGATGATCATGTACAACCAAACATTTTGCTTGGACAAAGATATCTCAAAAGAACAGTTGATCTGACGAGACCAACACATAGTGGTCATATCTTCACAGCAAAATATATGAATAAATGAAATAAACAAAAAGAATGAAATCTTTAACATTGAACTATGTTCTCCAAGCATACAGATAATTGAATTTGTACGGCCACCTGTTCCCCACTCTCCCCCCCCCCTCCCCCCCTCCAACCCCCCCCCCCCCACACGTCACATCGAATCATTTTTGAGAGGCTTTCGGTGCAGGAGCTGTGCAATGGAATGTTCTCGCAAAACATCAAAGTACACAACGAGTTGATTTGCCCTTGCATTGCTTGCGTCCTTATGACACCATACAGCAATGAAATGTTGTATTTTCTTCTCTTAAAATTTATCCTTTTATGTTCTTGTGAAGATACATTTCTAGAAAGATGTTTTAGAAATTCATGCACTGTGCAATTAACATTGACAGCTCTCGATCATTCATTATGTACATTCTGTGTTCAATTTTCATCAGTTTTATCTGCATGTATTTAGTTTTGTTTCTCGCCGTTTTAGTTGAATGGTTTTGTACATACCTATGGTAGGCTCCGGCTGAAGACCTGACCTGCGCACAGGGTACAAGCGCGAAGGCTAGGCATTTCACACAGAGAAATCTGTTGTGACAAAAAGAGTAATGCAATACAATCTGCCCCCCACCCCTCTTCCACCTGACCTCTCCAGCGTCCCCCATTTTTTTCACTCAGTCAGTCACACAGGCGGGCCTATGTATGGTTCACTCCTGCTTCATTACATTTGCTTTTTCAAGCTTAATGGTATTTGATGCAGAACATATTTGAAACTTTTTTTTTCTAGTGTGTGTATGTGTTGATTTGATAATTACAGTGCATGTTACTTTGTTTGACCTGCTGTTCCAATCATATGTTCCATGTAATATGAGGTTATCTATCCATTAGCTATTGTTTTATTTCCTCTCTCTCTCTTTCTGTGAGTCTCTCACTCTGTCCATCTGTCTGTCTGCCTCTGTGATATTTTTATTTTCATATACTATATTTTATATATTGATTTATGCTTTCTTGGCAAAGAGCACCCCCCCCCCCTTTTTTTATTGCTGTCTGTATTTCAATTAGACTTGCTGTTTCATGTTCACATTAGCATAGCATTTGGTAACATACACAATGTATATGCTTATGTGTGTGTAAGTGTGCATGTGTGTAAGAGAGAGAGAGAGAGAGAGAGAATGTGTATGTGTTTGTTTTCTCTGTTTTTTTTTTCCTATGTAGTTTATTAATACCATGATTGTGCCTCTGTGTGTGTGTGTGTGTGTGTGTGTGTGTGTGTGTGTGTGTGTGTGTGTGTGTGTGTGTGTGTGTGTGTGTGTGTGTGTGTGACGGTGTGTGTGTGTGCGTGTGTGTGTGTGATGGTGTGTGTGTGTGTGTGTGTGTGTGTGTGTGTGATGGTGTGTGTGTGTGTGTGTGTGTGTGTGTGTGTGTGTGTGTGTGTTATTACCATGCTTATGCCTTTAAGTAGTATTGTGTTTGCACACTGACATTGTCGCTCTTGCAAAAGACTTACAAGAAAGTACTGATGAACTCGTTAGATGAACCGAACTAAACCATATAATTATATATATGCCTCTTCACCCACAAAAAACAAAATGCATGTTAATCACAACCAGACAAAAGAGGCAAAACACTACACATAATTTTTCCTTCCATCCAAATTAAAGGTCGACCTACTGAACAGGTCAGTGATCATAAAGTTCTGGGGATCATAATTGACAACAATCTCACTTGGAATCCTCACATAAATTCTCTTTGCAAAAAGACAGCCCAGAAAACCCATCAACTATCCAAAATCAAACATTTCCTTGACCTTCATTCACGGAAATTATTTTTCATGTACATGTCCAGTCTACAATAGATTATGCATCAACGCTATGGGACTCCGCAAGTGCGAACACCATGAAGCCATTACAGAATCTTTATAAACGGGGGCTCAAGCTGGTACTCCCTAAAAAGGCTTCTCTTTTAGACTCGGACTATAAACAAGCGAATGTTCTCCCACGAAACCGTAAATTAGAGTACAATAAAGGAATTATGATGTAAAAGATTATGACAGGTAATTACCACCAACATTAACAGACAAATTTTCTGTAATTTCATCAAGGAATCCCCCAAAGGTCCATATTCCAATCCCAAGAACTGACTTGTTCAAATCCAGTCTGGTTTACTCAGGCGCCACCTGTGCAAACAATTAAACAACACCATTGTCCAACCACGTTTATTTCGTGCATTAACCATCAACTAATTCAGATGTTTGGCTGTGAAGAATGTACTGAATTACACAAGAATGTGAACAGACAAGATTTGTTCTCAATCATCCAGGTAGAAAGAAAGGAAGTAGATGTGATAAAGAATGTTGTTGATTTTCTTCAGAGTAAATTTCATTACACCATTTTGTAAACTTGTGAAATTCCATAAGAGGGACATGCTGTGCACTGTCAGGTCCACATCTCACTTTTAGGGATCACTTCAAAAGTATGCTCTGAACAACATTGCCTTTCCCACCTTGTGCCATGATGTGTAATGTAAATCGTTCATTTAAATGATACTGTTTGTCAAATTTGTACGGTTGACTGAGAACCTTCCTCACCCTCTATCCCCCACTCTGGTCTGTGGTGTGGAGTGCGTTGTGTGTGTGTTTGTTTGTTTCATTTTGTTCATTTTTTCCTATGCATGTTACTAACACCATGCGTGCGCCTGTATGTCATGTGTGTGTGTGTGTGTGTGTAATGATTAGATGATTACAATGCATGTTACTTTGTTTTCCTTATTTGACCAGTTGTTCCAATCATATGTTCCATGTAATATGAGGTTATTTATCCATCAGCTGATATTGTTTTATTTCATCTCTCTCTCTTTCTCTCTGTGAGTCTCTCACTCTGTCTATCTGTCTGTCTCTGTATCCGCTCACTCTCTGTCTCTCTCCTGTGACATTTTTATTTTCATATATCATTTTATATGTAGAATTATGCTTTTTTGGCAATGAGCATGCCCCCCTCTTCTCTCCCTCCCCTCCTGCTACTACTATCTGTATTTTTATTAGATTTACTGTTTCAGTATTCACATTGGTATATTATTTGATAATATACACAATATACATATATCCTTATGTGTGTGTGCAAGCGTGTGTGCGTAAGAGAGAGAGAGACAGAGAGTATGTGTGTGTTTTCTGTGGGTTTTTTTTTTCTATGTACGGTTTATTGATACCATGCTAGTTTGTGCTTATGTGTGTGTGCGTGCGTGCGTGCGCGCGCGCGCGCGTGTGTGTGTGTGCGTGCGTGTGTGTGTGTGTGTGTGTGTGTGTGTGTGTGTGTGTGTGTTCTTCCATACTGAAATAACGAAATCAACTGACACGGGGAACGAAACGAAAGGAACTGACGGAAACGCCGACCTCTTTTCCGCATCAGTCGTATTATCATCATGGCGGACATCGCTCCGCTTTCTTGGAAAGCTACGTCATCGCTCGTTCCCTGCAGCCGCGTAGATTTTTGTCGCCATCTTGATGTCGTCTCTCAGCGGTGCCGCTCCAGACCGACCCATTGCACTTCTATTTCAAGCATCTGTCGTAGCTTGGTTACTCCCCCACCTTTGTAGTCGGCGCCACCAAGAAAGCACGCGCGCTCGTGCAGGCACGTGACCTGCCTCGTGGCGCCGTCACACGCAAGGGAGGTTACCGTGTGATTTGTGTCATATGGTTTTAGCTGGGTGCTCGGAGGGGGAAGGGGGGGGGGGGGGGGGGGGGGGGGGGGGGGGGGGGGGGGGGGAGTAAGTTGGTCGTGAGGTAACGGTGTTTTTTTTTTTCTTTCTTTTCTTTCTCTCTCTCTCTCTCTCTCTCTCTCTCTCTCTTTTCCTCAATCCCCAAGAGATTGCGTGCTAGGTTTGGAAAACTGTAATAATTGTGGGTAGTTTGATACTTGAGAATTTGAACGTGGGCATGGAGACATTAAGGGGGGTGAGGGGGGGAGGTAGGGCTGGTGTTGGGGGGCTGGGGGGTGGGGGGGGGGAGAAACAGAAGGTCCGACTGTGAAACTTCCTCGGGTGTGGGAGGGGATGATATGAGGTGGACAGATGAAAGAGAGTGAGGCAGAGACAGAGACATAGACAGAGAGACATACAGTGAGCGGCCGGGAGAGAGAACGTTCTCTGCATGCAGCAACAAAACTCAAAACGGGTAGGAAAGAGAAATCCTGAATATTTGTAGACACCCTAAACAACAGCAGGCATTTCAACACTGTGTGACCATCACAAAATAAAACCACCGTTCTCTCACACCCAGACTGATATCCATCCTTTGTGAAATACTATGATGTTGCTTTTGGACACACACACACACACACACACACACACACACACACTGACACACACACACACACACACTGACACACACACACACACACACACGCACACACATCTACATATCTCTCTCTCTCTCTCTCTCTCTATATATATATATATATATATATATATATATGTGTGTGTGTGTGTGTCTCTCTCTCTCTCTCTCTCTCTCTCTAAAAAAATACATTTATATATAATACATTTATATATGTTTTTGTTTTTATTTCTCACTACATGCCATTACTTTGAATGGATGGTCGAACTGCACTTTGTTGCACAGATTGATTGATTTCGTTTTGGCTTTGGTTTTCATCAATATTATTAATATTGATGCATGTTGTTATTTGTATTATGAACCCCCATGTCATTAGGGCTGTAAAGCTATTGACATTAAAGTGTTCAGTGTTCAGTGTTCAGTGTTCTCTCTCTCTCTCTCTCTCTATATATATATATATATGTGTGTGTCTCTCTCTCTCTCTCTCTCTCTCTATATATATATATATATATATATGTGTGTGTGTGTGTGTGTGTGTGTGTGTGTGTGTGTGTGTGTGTGTGTGTGTGTCTCTCTCTCTCTCTCTCTCTCTCTCTCTCTCTCTCTCTACTTTAAATTGCAGGTGCACGCGGTAAACTATTCAATTGCGGCTGTAGACCTATAACTGCCTCTGCCAAATGATAATAATGTCGTCAGCTAACGAAAGAGTGACCAATTCAAAAGCATCAAGTGAAAATGTAGCACCATATCAGTCATCATTAATAACTTCAATTGTCTCGGTTATCAAAAGTATAAACAAAGAAATGTTCTCGTATGATTTGAGCCATATGGTTTGGCTGGGGGGGTGAAATAATTCGTTTGGAAAAGATGTCATTTTCTTTTTCTTTTTTTCACACAAAACGTTGCGTGATTGGTTTGGAAAACCTTAATAACTGTTTGGTAGTTTGACACTTCTGACTTGGACGCACACACACGCATACACCCCCCCCCACTATCCCCCCCCCCCGCCCCACGTTGATGGAGAGGGGTAGGGGCGGTGGGTTGGACACACACACACACACACACACACACACACACACACACACACACACACACACACACACACACACACACACACACACACACATGACATACAGGCGCAAGCATACCGCCTCCCCCCCCCCCCACACACACACTCCAATCTATACTCGCTGCCGCCCACACCAATCCCACCCACCCACCCCACCCCTCTAACCGAGTGTGCCAGAAACGAACACACCCCCTTCACTAATTCTCTTTCACACCGCACGCACTGTGACAGCAGCCCTCAGTCTGTCGGTTCCATCTGCTGCCTAGTGTCACACAGCTGACGGACGCACAAAAACTGACAACCCCCCCCCCCTTCCACCTCCACCCCCCCCCACCCCCGACGATTTGAATTTAGATCTCTGTCGCTCACCAACTCTGTCCTCTTTCAAAACAAAGCTAAAAACACACCTGTTCAACATGATATTCGGGTGTGATAAAGCATATTATTTTGTCTCCCCCCCCACCCCCTACACTCCCCTTGTGTGCATCTCCTACCCCCCCCCCCCCCCCCCGCCCCCCCCCGCCTCCATCTTTGAGGTTTCGTATAGTGTGTGTGCTTGTAGGTGAGTGTTTACTGTGTGTGTGCGTGCGTGCGTGTGCAGAACATATTTTGTGTGTTTGGTTTTTTTAATGTGATTATTCGTATCTGCAATTAATAGTATTGTGTTGGTGTGCAATTATGGATTTTGTTTTTCCACTTCTATGTCCTCATGTGCTGTTTTGTATTTGTTTGTGTTGTATTTTGTTTTATTCTGTTTTGTCACAACAGATTTCTCTGTGTGAAATTCGGGCTGCTCTCTCCAGGAAGAGCGCGTCGTGTGATTGGAACCAGTGCGCTCAGATTCTATCGCTTCCGAGGTGGACGCGTTACCTCTAGGCCATCACTCCACCTGTGTGTGTGTGTGTGTGTGGCATCATGCACTATTGTTCATATATGAATTGTTCCATATCAGGCGCTTAGACCCCACGATATAGGGAGTTAGCGCACTATAAGTGCTATAATTTATGTTATGATGATGATGATGATGATGATTATTATCATTATTATTTTTTATTGTTATTACTACTACTATGAAGGATGCTTCTGGTCGCCATAGCTAGGCCTCTCATTAAACACGCTACACAAACGGCTGTTGAAAAGCAAATTTGCATCAACAGCTTGAAAGAAAAAAGTGTTAAAAAACCGAAGTTGCAGAAAAAATAAAAGATATAAAAAAGAAGAAAAAAGAAAAGCTGCAGTTATTTCGTGGTGTATAAACAACAGCTGTGAAAACTTTCTCAGTAGAAAAAAAATTCGCAAGAAAGCATGACTATGAGTGGTGCTCGTTACATCGGTTCCAGGCACCACGTGCTGTCTGTCCAACAGTCAGCATCATTGATTCCACCATGCCCCCTAGAAAGAAAAAAGGGGGGTGCGGGTGGGTGCTGATTATCTGGTTGCGGTTTTCCGCAATTTATCTTTATTCTTATCTTATCTGTCTATTATAATCAATGTGCAGTATAGTAGGCTATGTTTATAATTATATTCAAATAATGTTTCTTAATTCTTTCTGTTTTTACATTAAGAATACTAGTTATTACCTGCAGTGTATGGATGTATGTATGAAACAGTATATGTGATATTTTTTTACGTTTGTATCTTCGTAATATTCGTAAAAGCTGTTGTTGACTTTTACAGTTATGGTCCCCATGTTGTTTACTTGTCTGTGTTGTGATAATGCACCTGACCAAATTTCTTCAGTTGGAGATAATAAAGTTATTCTTATCTTATCTTAACTGTGCAGGTTCCAAAGGGGTCCTCAACCTTTTTGTGGACCCTGTACAACAATATCACAACGTACCCCGTCAAAGGAACACGGCTCGAATTACAGGCACCCAAATAACATTGAAAACAAATAAATGAATAAGTGAATAGATAAATAGACGAATAAACAAATTAGTAAATAAATAGATAAATAGATAAACAAAACAAATAAATGAATAAATAAATAGATAGATAAATTGAAAAACAGAATAGATAAAAAATATATATGCAAGCAAACAAACAAACAAAATAAATAAAATAAAGAAATAAACAACAAATAAAACCCGCTGCCCCCATCTCAACATGTTGTTCTGGTGGGGTGTCAGTGAAGAATTATGGTGTTAGATAGGTCCCCTCCCTTCTACCTCAACTTCTCTGGGATGGAGTTATTCCCCGTCGACCATTAATTATCATAACCCGACGTGGCGTATCGGCGTTGAGTCCGATCGTTGAAAACTAAGCAGGGATATCGACTGAAGGTCTCAAGGCCTCTTACGGCCGTCAGTTCAGTTTCAGTTTACAGTTTAGTTTCTCAAGGAGGCGTCACTGCGTTCCGACAAATCCATATACGCTACACCACATCTGCCAAGCAGATGCCTGACAGCAGCATATCCCCAACGTCCTTGTCAGGCCCTGAGTGCATGTGTGTATATTTGTGTATCTGTCAGAGTCGGTTTCTTATTACATAATTTTTGCCAGAGGACAACAGTTTTGTTGCCATGGGTTCTTTTTCAGTACGTCAAAAGCGTGCTGCACACGGGACCTCGGTTTTTCCTCTCATGCAAAAGACTAGACGCTCAGTTTGGTTTTCCAGTCGAACTTGGGAGAAAGGGGCGAGAGCGGGATTCGAACCCATACCCTCACGGACACTTTGTTGGCAGATGAGCGTCTTAACCATTCTGCCGCAACCTTCCTCCTTTACAGCCGTCGGCACAGTGAGTTCATATCCGCTGTGTCTGGGGCTCGGTACAGGAAGACGGAACCCAAATATCTCCTTTCGCCGGTTTAATTACCTCCCCTCAACTGAAAGCAGGTAGCCTGTCCATTCATTCATATTTGGGAGGGGTGGGGGGGGGGTGGGGAACTCGGAGTCTTCTTCTTCTTCTGAGTTCACTCGTATGCACACGAGCGGGCTTTTACGTGTATGACCGTTTTTACCCCGCCATGTAGGCAGCCATACTCCGTTTTCGGGGGTGTGCATGCTGGGTATGTTCTTGTTTCCATAACCCACCGAACGCGGACATGGATTACAGGATCTTTAACGTGCGTATTTGATCTTCTGCTTGCATATACACACGAAGGGGGTTCAGGCACTAGCAGGTCTGCACATATGTTGACCTGGGAGATCGTAAAAATCTCCACCCTTTACCCACCAGGCGCCGTCACCGTGATTCGAACCCGGGACCCTCAGATTGACAGTCCAACGCTTTAACCACTCGGCTATTGCGCCCGTCGAAACTCGGAGTAAATTGCCTTTCTCAAGGACACAATTAACACCCTGCCGAAACTGGGGCCTTGACCCCTGCAGAACACATGCACTGCTGAATACTGGGCCAGAGCGACTGACTGCCAACTCTGCCATGGTGCCAATGATACCATGGATTTTACGGCGACCCGGCCACAGCCTTTAAACTGGTGGTAGGTCCACTTAGAAAACGACTGACAACAACAAAATAAAACAAACAAACTAACAAAAAAATCACTTTCATGACAAGGTTGAGGTTTGAGGTTTTTTTTAATTGTCTTTTTTTTTCTTTTTCTTTCTTTGTAAATACATAATGTTTAGGGAACAACTATTAAACAAACAAAATCACTTTTATAACAATGTTGAGGTTGGGGGGGGGGGGGGGGTTTTTGGTTTTTTCATCTCATTTTACTGCAGTACAATGTTTAGAGAACAACTACTAAACAAACAAATTCACTTTGATGACAAGGCTGAGGTTTAAGTATGTTTTTTTTTCTTTACACATAATGTTAAGAGAACAACTATTGAACAAACAAATTAAATCACTTATCTAACAAGGATTTAGGTTTGAGTATATTTTTTTTCTTAATGTACAATATCTAGAGAACAACTGTTAAACAAACCAAAGAAACCAAATCACTTTCATGACAAGAAAGGAAAGAAGAACATGTAAATTCTTTGACAGGTATTTTCTGTTAGACGACTGAATAAAATTCATTTCGAGGGTTATGAGAACGCAAGCACGCACACACACACACACACATGGTATTGTGCGTGTATGTGTGTGTGTGTGTGTGTGTGTGTGTGTGTGATAGTGTTTTCCTGTCAAGTTGTCACCACTTTCACCACCACCACCACCACCACGACAACTTCAACCAGTGTTTTTACATCAATAAAACATTGTGCACTTTGACATCAACACTAACGGTCGTGGGTTCGGCCACCCGCCCCTCCCCCATTTCCCCTTGTTTCCCCCTCCCCTCCCCCCCCTTACCCCCTCCCCCCATCCCCCACAGACATCTCCCCCCACCACCCCTACCTCCGAGTTTTCCTCACCCTCCAGTCACGTTGCTACTGAAAGAGAAGTCAAAAGACTATACCGCCGGTACTTTACCGATGGAACTCTCTTTCTTTTCTTCCTTTTCTTTCCTTTCTTCTTTTCTTTTCTTTCTTTCCACCTTCCTGCCGAGCGCACGGCTGTCGAGCGCTTAGATCCCTTTCTTGCACACTTGTCAATGACGTGCTAAGGATGCACGTGCAAAAAATTAATAATAATAAAAAAAAAAAAAAAAAAATCTCGGTCGTTCCAGTCTGGCACTGGGTCAGGCCGTTAAAAAAAAAAAAAAAAAAAAAAAGATGGGGGAGGGGAAAGAGATCCCCACCTTTAACCTGAATGGCTTTATGGTGGTTTTTTTTTTCTTTTCTTCTTCTTTCTCTTTCTCCCCCCCCCCCCCCCCCCCCCCCCAGTTCTGCACTAAAGCGGCACGTGGTCACGCCGGTAGCGCAGCAAATGGGCAAGGAAAAAGAAAAAAGAAAAAGCTGATTATTATTTTTGTTGTTGTTTGTTTAAAGCACGGGAGTTCGCATCGTGGGTCGAACATGGAAATGATTTTACACCGATGTCATCCAAGCATAGAAGTTATGCGCAAAGTCTTTTCAGTCGCGCACGCGAATCTTAAGAGAGAGAGAGAGAGAAAAAAAAATCAGCTGCATGATCGTGAGAGAATGTTCCAGCTCTGCACTAACCATTGGTTGACACACGTGCGCAGTGTTGTTGTCACGTGTGTTGGAGTGGAAAGTAAGCAACTGGCGGCAGTTGCGCAGCAGAAAGGGATCGATTTTGTGTGTGTGTGTGTGTGTGTGTGTGTGTGTGTGTTGTGGTGTGTTGTGTGTGTGTGTGTGTGTGTGTGTGTGTGTGTGTGTGTGTGTGTTGTGTTGTGGTGTGTTGTGGTGTGTTGTGTGTGTGTGTGTGTGTGTGTGTGTGTGTGTGTGTGTGTGTGTGTGTGTGTTATGTTGTGTTGTGTTGTGTGTGTGTGTGTGTGTGTGTGTGTGTGTGCGTGTGTGTGTTGTGTGTGTGTGTTGTGTTGTGGTGTGTTGTGGTGTTGTGTGTGTGTGTGTGTGTGTGTGTGTGTGTGTGTGTGTGTGCTGTGGTGTGTGTGTGTGTGTGTGTGTGTGTGTGTGTGTGTGTGTGCTGTGGTGTGCTGTGGTGTGTGTGTGTGTGTGTGTGTGTGCGTGTGTGTGTGTGTGTGTGTTGTGTTGTGGTGTGGTGTGGTGTGGTGTGTGTGTGTGTGTGTGTGTGTGTGTGTGTGTGTGTGTGTGTTGTGTTGTGTTGTTTTACTTTTCGTTAGTTGTTGTTCTATTGTTTGTGTTGCATCCCCGATCAGTCGTGTCAATCTAGAGGCAGGGGTGGGGGGTGGGGGGTGGGGGGGCAGGGGGGGGGCAGGGGGGAGTGGAGAGGGGGAGTGGGAGGGGGGGGCAGAGGGAGGGGGGGGAGTCTTTTCAACTCCCTGTAGGGTCGTTCCAAGTGAGTGGGTTTTATGACAAAAGCTGAGAACTGATTTTCATATCAAAATGTTTTATTCTTCTTTTTCCTTCGTTCATGGAACACGCTCCCACGTTCATGTGCATGCACAGGTGGGTTTTTTTTACGTGTTTCACCGATTTTACACCAGCCATATAGGCAGTCATACTCCGTTTTCGGGGGTGAGGGGGAGAGGGGTTGGGGGGATGGGCGTGCATGTGTGGGTAGTGGGGGATGCATCCGTGTATATTCTTGTTTCCCTAACCAACCGAACGCTGACATGGATTACGGGATCGTAAACGTGCATTGTTTTATCTTATGTGTGTGTGTGTGTGTGTGTGTGTGTGTGTGTGTGTGTGTGTGTGTGTGTGTGTGTGTGTGTGTGTGTGTGTGTGTGTGTGGATACAGATAGATAGATAGATAGATAGATAGATAGATAGATAGACACAAACTGAGCGGGGTTTTACCCAACAGACGATCAAACATAGAGGGTGAAACGCCGAACCTTTTCACGAACAGACAACCCGTCAGCTCACTGAGTGTGTGACTCTTTGTTATGTTTCGTCTACCTGCCGTTCTTCTTCAGCCCCACGCTGTGTGTGTCTGTCTCTTTCCGCCTTTATCTCTGTACACACATAACACACACACACATACAGAGAGAGATAGACAGATGTATACATACTCCAAGGAAGAAAGTGAGATTTCTTTGTTGTTGTTTTTTTTAATCACACACACACACGCACGCGCACACACACACACACACTCACATACACACACACAGAGATACATACCCACACACGCACACACACACACACACACATACACACACACACACACACACACACACAAAACACAACACAACACAACACACACACACGCACGCACACACACGCGCACACACAAACACACACAGAGGCACACACACACACAGAGGCACACATACACACAGAGGCACACACACAGAGGCACACACACACACACAGAGGCACGCAAACACGCACACACAAACACACATACACACACATACACACACGCACACACACACACACACACACACACACACACACACACACACACACACACACGCACACACACAAACACACACACACACACGCATACACACAAACACACACACACACACACAGGTCTATGTCTCACAGGTCTATGTCTCACAGGTCTATGTTCCCCCAGCTCTATGTTCCCCCAGGTCTATGTCTCACAGGTCTATGTTCCCCCAGCTCTATGTTCCCCCAGGTCTATGTCTCACAGGTCTATGTTCCCCCAGCTCTATGTTTCCCCAGGTCTATGTCTCACAGGTCTATGTTCCCCCAGCTCTATGTTCTGGCCCGCGCGCGCGAGCGTGTGTATGTGTATTCTTTTCTTTACTTTTAATTATTTCTTTTTCACCCTTTTTAAGTCTAGATTTATGTTATCTGTTCAATTTGCTTCGACCAAGTTTAAAATCGTACATTGTACCATGATTTATTTAGAGTCCATATTCAGCAGCCAATGATTTATCATGTACTATACCCTATCCCACACCTTTATATTTCGAATTATTGAATGATACCTGATATGAATAGCTCTCTGGGGGCAGTGGAGTGGGGGTGGGGGTGGGGAAGTGGAGAAGGTGGGAGCTAAGGGAAGAAAGAGGGCAAGAAGAATCTCATACGAACGAGAACGAAATCACGAAATGGTACGCAATTGCAGTCTTGATTTCCTTTAATTATCCCTCCTGAAAAAATAGCTTTGGGCCTGGGCCGCAAACTTCTTTGTCAACATCGTCATCGTGATGGCAAGCTCAGTTTAAATTGCAGACAAATTATTCGGTTTCTACAATTAAACCCAGAGCATCATTGACCCGCCCAACTGTGAACCCATTGCAGGTGCCTCAAAGAACCCGTGGTACTAAACCTCTCGCCCTCCCCCTCCCCACCAGTCGCGTGCTGTAAGATGCCAGATTAAGCACGTGACTCGGTCACGCGCACGCCCACGTGACCACAAAGCCCTTCCGTCAAGATGGCGCCCTAGGATAAGAAGCACAAGCAAGGCACCTGTGCCTGACAACACGTCCACGCCACTTCGCCCCTCGGCTACTGCGCAGTGTCGAACAAGCTGAAGCCAAGTTCGCAGTCATTGGGAAACGAAATTCGACACGTCACTACTTCGTCCCCCACACCCCCCACTCCCTCCCCTTCCCATCCCCCGCTCCCCCCCCCCTTCTCCCTCCCTCCCCCCACCCTACCCGCCCCGCCCCACCACCCGGAAAAAAACAAAAATCTGATCGCCGACATGTGATTGAATCAAGTCCACCACTACTCGCTCTTTGTGACTTGTGTCTTGTGTACGACTGCAGTAGTCTCTCCCCTTGCTGGAAGTGATTGTGATGTCAGTGTGCCATGCCAATCCAACCCCTCCCCCCCTCCTCCCCCGACCCCCCCACAGGGCTGATACGACAGGCAGACTGTGAGGGCAGGGTTGCCATGCCATCCACAATGGCATGAAGTTCGACCGACGGTCCTCTCAGCAGGAGGATCATTTCGGAGAGAGACGGGGTGAGCACTATCAACCAACAGACAATGCCTGCCCAACCCACCCACCCACCCCCTAACCCTAATGAGAAGCAAGCGCGATCTCCATTCCAGTCCTATTTACAGGGCTTGGGTGCCGACGCCGGCAGAGGAGGTTGCTGATAACATCGACAGTAGTTCTCTTTGGTGACTTTGACAAGTTTTGTTGTGGAAGGGCTTCCGAGGGCTTTGTCCCTCGTTCGTTAGTTAAGCATCTCCCTCGTTATACTCGTTAGTTAGGCATCTGCAAGAGTTGTAGGGGGGTGGGGGGTGGGAGGGGAGAGAGAGACTCTTGAAATGTTTGTTCAGTCTGACGACTGTGATTGGGCGGGAAGAGGGGGGGGGGGGGGGGGGGCGGGAGAAAATAGGATGTTGGTTTGATTTAAATTTGCCGTGTTGCCGGTTTTTTTCTTCTTCTTTTTCTGTCTGTGTGTTCGTTTAAAATCTTAAAAAAAACAAAACAACAACAACAACAACCCAAAAAACAAAAAAAAGAACAACAACAACAAAAAACACCAACCCCACACCCAACAACAACAAAGTTCTTGACAATGTTTCGGATGTTTGTAGAAGTGTAACAATCTTCTTTTCCTTGAGAAAGACAGTAAAAACATTAGCTAATTAGTTGTCAGTCTATTCCAGAACAAAACTGACACACGAAAGCAACACGTTTCCAAGATGAAGACCTTGTAATGTAAAGTGCATTTAGCATCCTTCGTTTTATTATTTAATGAAAGTTTAACATTTTTTTTCTTTTCCTCTGAAAAAAGACCATTTCACATGCTGATTAAGAAGAATTATTGAATGAAACACACACACACACACACACACACACACACACACACACACACACACAGAGACACCGCCGTGAAGACTGTTGAAAACGTGTGCTTGAAAATATCCAGTCATATAATGTAATAGAAAACAAGTCAAAGGTTCACACAGAGTAGTATTTCTTCTCCGTAAGAACAAGTTTCATCAAAGCTTTGGTTTTTAGAACCAAAAGTAGAGGGATCAAACTAAGCTATGTATAGACTGTTCATATTGTTTATCGTGTGTGCATTGTATTGTTTATTGTTGTTCTTTTTTTAGTGGTCACATAGTTTTACATTATCTCTCTCTGAGAACTTCCGGTTTTCTCCCTGGGGAAAGCGCGTCGCCATTGTGCAGCCCCCACCCCCCCCCCTCCCCCCGCAACTTTTTTTTTTTTTTTTTCTTTTTCTTTCTCGGTTAATGGCACTTCGTGGTTTAACGTCTGTTTACTTTCTTACGTTAGACAAATTTGCGTTTAAAATAAGTGACTAGGTTTTTTTGGGTTTTTTTTTTTTTAAAGGAATTTTTATTTGAGGGTAGGGATGGTGGGAAGAGGGATGTTTCGGAAACAATGATGCACGCTCAGTTCTGTGTTCGTTAAAATCTGTTCTTTCTTTTTTTTTTTTAAACAGAGAGAGAGAGAGAGAGAGAGAGAGAGAGAGAGAGTGTGTGTGTGTATCAACAAAGCCAATGAATTTCACCGGCAGTCTGAATCAAAATGAATCAAACGACACATTAACCCTTTCAGACCTATGGAGTAAACAGCCCCGTCAGGTTTCCATGACATGTTGATGAGGACGAAACGCTGCAGAAAATACGCTGTTCCCCCCCCCCCTCCCCCCACCCCTCCCCCTCCAGATTACGTGTGGACACGCCCGAAAACGGAAATACTGCAGAATTTTGGTCCCATTCTTTGCGGTTTATGCTCAATAGGTTAGTAACGTAAAAGCCGTTTCAATGAGACAAACTTTGACACCAGAGCAATGCTCGGGCGCAGGGTGGAATGAGTTAAGAACACATGCAACACACACACACACACACACACACACACACACACAGAGGACCTTACATGGAAACCCGACACAAACCCAAAGCCCATATATTCACGTATCAGCCAACGATTAGTTTCAAGCACGCTGATTTTGCATGGCGGGAATACGAGATCCCAACAAATCCCTCCATGAACTTTCTCAGTCGTAAAAACTCATTTCACTTCTGTTCCCCCCCCTGGCTGCCAAACAATAAAACTACCCCCACCCCTCCACCCCGCCCTTCTCTGCCCTCTCTCCCAGATGTCTGGTCAGGACAGTTGGCGCTCACTATCCATGTTCCCGGGCCAGAAAATGGATGATTAGTGAACTGGGCACGGAGTCTGCGCGGAGCCTGACCTCACGTGCAGTCACGTGCGGCACGTGCCGCTACTGTGACAGTGGAAACGGGACGCCAGAGGGCGTGGGCGAGTCCCGCATGCAGGTGAGACCTCCCCAATTTTCATGGCTCGGCCGGTGCCCTGGTAGAGAAGTGGTACCCATTGAAATTATGCCAGGCTTTTCTTTTTTTTTTTCTTTCTTTTTTCTTTTCTTTCTTTCTTTCTTCTGCTCTACAGGGAAGCGGTTTTCGTTTTCACGAGGGCAACGAACTCTTGTGGAATCAATTATTGGAAAACTCGCAGAATATACGCATGAGTGTTTTGAGGTTTTGAACTGAACACGTGTGAGATTTCTTTTCTTTTCTTTTGGTTTTAAGTCCCGTGAGATGTTAACAGTCAAGCCGGATTCAAGTTTGGGATTTTTTTTCCTAAAAAAAAAAAAAAAAAAAAAAAAAAAAACAGAAGAAGAAAAAAAATCACATTGATTCAATTGGTCGCAGAGTTCTCAGTCTTTCTGTCTGTGTCTGTGTGGACCAGCGCCTGTGTGTGTTGTGTTGTGTTGTGTTGTGTTGTGTGTGTGTGTGTGTGTGTGTGTTGTGTTGTATTGTGTTGTGTTACGTGTGTGTGTGTGTGTGTGTGTGTGTGTGTGTGTGTGTGTGTTTGTGAGGGGAGGGGGGGAGAGAACATATTCGTATGGTATTACTCAGAATAACAGTAACTAGAGAACAGACACGCACAGAAACGCACACGGATACACATACATATACGCACGAGCATGCGCACGCATTCTCTCTCTCTCTCTCTCTCTCTCTCTCTCTCTCTCACACACACACACACACAGACACACACCACATACATACACAGGGGAACGGAAAGAGAGAGAGAGAGAGTGTGTGTGTGTGTGGGGGGGGGGGGGGGGGGGGAGGAGAGTGGGAGGAGGTGGGGCGCGGGTGCAATTTTAAATCATAACTTTTGTCTTTTTTATTTGAAGATTTGTCAGCTGCACTGTCATGTTTCTTTGGTTTGCATTTATGCAGTGCAGTTTTGATTTCTCGGGTTTAAATTTTTTTTTTTTTTTACTCATGGTTTATTCGTTTGGGATTCACCGTGCGCGCGTGCGTGAATGTATATTAGTGGGTGTGTGTGTATGAGTGTGTGTTTGCGTGTATGTAAGTGTATGTATGTATGTGTGTGTGTGTGTGTGTGTGTGTGTGTGTGTGCGCGCACGCGTGTGTGTAAAGTGCAATGAAGTTTGCTTGGATAAAACACATCAGAAAGTTTTAATATATAGCTACAGGAGGTAGGAGTTGTATGGAGAAAACAACAAATTTTGTCGTAATGTCTCTTGTCAGATTTTGCGTTTTCAATCAAATGTGTTTCTTCACACTTTAGAGTGTGTTTGTTTCTAAGGTGTGTATGTTCTTTTTGCTTATTGCCTCTCTCTTTCTCTCTCTCTTTCTCTCTCTCTCTCTCACTCTCCTTCTCCTCCTCCTCCTCCTTCTTCTTCTTCTTCTTCTCTCTCTCCCCTGTCTCTTTTTTCTTCTCCTTTCAACATCCTTGTCGATCTCTTTCTCGGAAAAAACACACAAAAAATACCACCACCACCTCACCTAACCAGCAACATAGGATTGTCGCTTCTAAATCCGCGTCCGCTCCAGCATGAAATTGACACGAGCGGCGCGCGCGCCACAAGCAGTCAATCACGTCACCTGACATAGGGCGCGAGCTGAAACCGACACGGCGCTGCAAGATCCGAGGACCCCCATGCGGGTACCTTGTCCAGTTTCACAAGGTTCAACTGGGCAGGAAAATAGTGGACCTGGGTTCGATACCCGGCGATGTTTCTTATCATGTGCACGCGTAGAGTCGACTCGGAGTTCAGAGGATGATGAAGATGTATTAGGCAGGCATGTGGAGCTACTATTAGTTAGTTTGTGTGTGTGTGTGTGTGTGTGTGTGTGTGTGTGTGTGTGTGGTGTGTGTGTGTGTGTGTGTGTGTGTGTGTGTGTGTGTGTGTGTGTGTGTGTGTGTGTGTGTGTGTGTGTGTGTGAGAGAGATTGTTTTTATGGTTTTTTTTTATTACCCATAAAAAATACAGTCGCTCTATTTCCCCTCCTCTCTCTCTCCCTTTCTATCCATTTCTGTCTGTATTTGTCTCTTTGTCTATCTCAGTCTATCTATCATAGCATACGCACTATATATAATTAAAATGTACTGGGACCTACGTGTCATTGAATCAAGAATCATCACTGTATCACCGAGTTCGAATCCAGTGATAATTATCTATAACATGACAAGTACATTACTGCTGAGCTTGTAATATTTTATT
This sequence comes from Babylonia areolata, assembly GCF_041734735.1. NCBI lineage: Eukaryota > Metazoa > Mollusca > Gastropoda > Neogastropoda > Buccinidae > Babylonia > Babylonia areolata. Next base: position 40,556,984 of record NC_134885.1, on the reverse strand, counting down.
TCATTTTCATTGATGTTTATGTTTTAACTCACTCAGTACGGCCAGTCCTCTCTTCTCCTCTACACAGACCCCTCGGATGTCCAGTGGGTGTCTGAATGACCCAACCTTTAGTTTCCGTCGTCAGAACTGTGGTATTCTTTGTCAACATTCACCTCTTCAGTATAAGAGCGTTCCGCTTGCAATATTTTGATGATGGTAACGGGGTTGAAACGCTGTTAACGTCGTCTCTTTCGCCGTTCGTGTGGAGAGAGTTAAACACAAACGTATGTTTTAAGACCAGCGCTTTCGATTAATGGGGAAGGTCTGGCACCTGTCCCCCCCCCCCCCCCCCCCCCCCCCCCCACACACACACCCCTTTTATTCCACAGCAGATGTGGTGCAGCGTGTACGGATCAGCCCGCACGCTTTGATACCTCCTTCAAACCGAAACTGAAACTAGGGTCGACGTAGCTCTGATATATGCACGTATATGTTTTTATTACCTAACTGTGTGTATTTTCCATAATCTCACCTGTTCATATATAATTATAATTTTACTTTTTTTTCTTATTCATTTTTTTTTGTTTTTATTTGTTTGTTTGTTTCAAGTTCTTGCATACCAATTAATCTGTTGATAATAAAATCACGTTTGTGATGACATCTGTAGTGTACACGTTTTATCTATTTATTATTTTCAGGACGGTCTATGCTGTGTGAAATATACGTTCATGTCGTTTAATTTTGTTTCGACAGTATGTTTTTATTGAAGGCTTAGTGTGTTTATTTGTTTAACATGTTGTTTTCTTCTCGCTCTTCATTCATTTGGTTAGTTAGTAAATTAGTCAGTCAGTTAGTTATATTTCTTTCTTAAGTCCTGTCAGTGTCTTCGGTGTTGGCAGATTCATGGGGTGCTGTTGTTGGAGGGACGTAGTGACGGTCTTCACTCAGAGAGGGATGCTCACTAAAGTCTGGCTCCGCGACTAAGCCATTATTGTCGTCCGTAGGGGGCTTAGTAGATGGTGTCCTAAGTACGTTAAATCAGAACAGGCACCACTGAACACCACCGAAGTGACTCAGCAGCAGTGGAGGGTCTCCTCTGGTGTGTGGCCTCCTGGAGACCTGACATCGATGGGTTCCCTGCGGACTGCCATTGCTTGGAGTGTGACAGACAAACACGGGTGTACCTGTGTTTGGGGGACTCGGAATGAGCGGCGTGGGTGTGGTGCCACTGAAATGGTGCAGATGACGGGGCAGCAAATAGAAAAAAAAAAAAAAAAAAAAAAAAAAAAAGTCTCAGATGGGTGCGGTGGTCAAATGGTTAGAGTGCTGGATTCTCGCTCGAGTCTCCCGAGTGCCATCTCTGTCGCTCCTTGAGGGTTAAGGGTGTGGAGATTTTTCCCTTTCTTCTTTTTCTCCTCCTCCTCCTGCTTCTTCTTCTTCTACTACTACTACTTTCTTCTCTCCTCCTCCTTCTGCTGCTTCTTCTACTACTGCTTCTTCATCTTTTTCTTCTTCTCCTCCGCCTCCTCCTCCCCCTTCTTCTTCTTCTCCTCCTCTTCCTCCTCCTTCTTCCTCTTTTTCTTCTCTTCCTCCTCCTCCTCCTTCTTCTTCTTCCCCTCCTCCTGTTCCTCCTTATGACGATGTTGATGATGATGATTATTGCTGTTGCTATTTCATGATGATGATTGTTGTTGTTCATTGATATCCATTTTTATCCAAAAAAGAAAAAAAGAAAAGAAAAAAGGGTCATTTACCAGTACAGAAAGTGACCACGCTCTATGCCGGAAAGCAAGGTTTATCGCCAACTGTCTGATGTTCACAATAAGTGCGGTATAATTACATAATTTTTCAACTCTCTCACTCATCTGTCTCTTGTCTGTCTTTCCTCCTCCTCCTTCCTCTTCTTCTTCTTCTTCTCCTCCCCCCCTCTCCTCTTCCTCCTCCTCCTCCTCCTCCTCCTCCTCATCTTCCTCCTCCTCATCTTTCTTCTTCTTCTTCTTCACCTACTCGCGGTCTTTTGCTTGCAAATGCTTGCTTGAACTCAGTCCACTAGCTGCCATGCCATGATGAATGAAAAATTGAATGTATGTGTGATCGTGCTAGCGTATGTGTGTTCGAGTGTGTGGGCGTGAATGTGTACGTATGTCTTTGTTTGCTTGTTTTTTTGTGTTTTTTTGTTTGTTGTGTGTGTGTGTGTGTGTGTGTGTGTGTGTGTGTGTGTGTGAGGGAGAGAGAGAGAGAGAGAGAGAGAGAGAGAGAGAGAGAGAACTCAGAACTCATAACTCAGATGATTTAATGCACGAGGCCATATGCCCATGTCACAGGGACGAGGATATATAAAAAATAATGTGCAGCAAAAACAAACACCGAACTCACGTAAACAACACATTGAGAGAGAGAGAGAGACAGAGACAGAGAGACAGACAGAGACAGAGAGAAAGATACGGACAGAGACAGACAGGCAGAAGGTGTGTGTGTGTGCGGGGGGGGGGGGGGGGGGGGGGGGGGGGGGGGGGGGGGGGAGAGTAGAGGCAGTTGCGGATGCGGATGGTGAGGTTTATTATGTCTGCCAGCTTCACATTAATTCTCTTCAGATGTACAGGAGTGTCTTCGTATGGCAAAATGCTCGATGCCAAAATTCTAAATTCAAAGGGGTAAAATAAAATAAAATAAAATAAAATAAAATTAAGCAAAACAAAACGAAATGAAATAAGATGAAATAAAATAAGATAGAATAGAATAAAATAAAATAAATAACGGATAAACATTTTCTACCTTTCGGATGTCACTGTACACTTCATTTCAATATTTAAAAACAAACAAACAAACAACAACAGCAACCACCACAACAACACAAAACCGCACACGATAAATTTTGGTGACAATGTTCAGTGTTTAACATGATTATCAGAATGTTCAGTACCAAATCAAATCAAATCAGTTCAAATCAGATCGAATGGAATCATGTTGCTTTATTACCCAGCAGACCATAACACGGCCTTTTCAGGGCCGATCACCCGTCAGTTCTTAATGTTCAGCATGTCACAAAGTTTGATGTCTTACAGGACTTCATTTGATTCCACCGTTTTTGTTCCCGCCGTGTAGGTAGCCATACTCCGTTATAGTAGGCTGTGGGTGAGGGAAGGGGTGGAGTGATGGCTTCACTGATATACACACAGACCGACTGATTCCACTAATGCTCTTTTTTTTCCCGAACAAAAGTTCAATGGAATCTAAATCTGTCAATCTGCATGGGAAAAAATGACACATCATCTATGTACGTGTTCGTTTCAGTTAATTAACCATACCCTCTCCCCCGCCCCCCCTCGACCCCCTCCGTTGATTAATTAGGATATGCAAACAGTTTAGTGAAGAAAGTCAAAGCATACATTCACTAAACTATAGTGAAAACAAAATTAGCGTACTTCTGGAATTACGGACAAGCTGACAATGCGTTTCATGCTTAAAGAATTACTGCCCTTGACTGTCAGTCTTTCAGCCACACACCCACTATGTTTGGCCTTGCAAAAAACATATTTTCCGACGTTGGCCATTCCTATATTTTGGATATGTAGAAGAACAGTATTTGTAGAGTAAAAGAACACTTGGAATTTGTTCCAGGTTAGGCCATTCATAATCAAAATCTGATCAGACTATTTCGGTCATACACGTTAAAGCCCATTCGAGTGAACTTGGGAAGTCGCAGCACAGGAACGAAGAATAAGAAGAAGAAGGAGGAGGAGGAGAAGGAGGAGGAGGAGGAGGAGGAGGAGAAGGAGGAGGAGGAGAAGGAGGAGGAGGAGAAGCAGAAAAAAAGAAGATGCTACAAGTTTCAGTATGTCACGAGATTCAATATGCTACGAGGTTAAATGTCTTAAGGTTCATTATGTTCAGTGTTCAACAATGTATAAAAGTTGAATATGCCACAAGTTTAAATCATTGGGTTCAATTTGTCACAAAGGTTCAATTTCGCAGGTTTCAATCTGTTATAAGGATAGGTTCAATGTATAAACAAGGTTCAGTATTCCACAAAGTTCAGTATGTCTCAAGATTCTATATATCATTCGGTATGCCAAACATTATTATAAAAGACTCAATATTCAAGGTTCAATATGCCAACATAGTATGTAAAAAAAAATCAATGGACCAAAAACATTTGATATGCCTCAAGATTCAATACGTCACAATATTCAATATGACAAGACTTAATATAACCAAAATACTCAATAATCATGCCACAAGATTTAATATGTAACAAGTTTCAATACATACAAAAAAGCAACAATATGCCACAACGTTAAACATAACACAGCGTTAAACATGCCACAAGGATTGATATGCCTCAGACTTGGTATGCCACAATGTTCAATATTTCAACAAACTCAGTATGCCAAAAAAATACATACAGAAAAACAACAACAACAAAAGCAACAACTTGATGTGCCGCAAGGTTCAATATGCCAAAAGACTCAGTATTTCACAAGGTTCAATATGCCATATGCCAAAAGACTCAGTATTTCACAAGGTTAAATATGCCACATGCCAAAAGACTCAGTATTTCACAAGGTTCAATATGCCACAAGTTAAACATGCCACATATTTCAATTTACCAAAAGAGACAATATGCCATAATTTTCAGTTAGTCATGAAATTCTGTAAGCCATAATTTTCAATATGTCACAAACTTCAATAGGTGAAAAGGGTCACTATGTTTAGGGTTCAATATGTCATTAAATCCAAAATGTCACAATATTATAAACGCCACAAGTTTTAAAGCGAATAGGATTCGGTATATCGCAAAGTTCAATATACCACACGGATCAACATGTCAGTGGTTTCAGTTTGTCGCAAGGTTCAAAATGCTGAAATTCCAAGCTTCACAAGCCATCATGTTAATAAAGAAAAATCTATAGAATCCAGCAACGTGGATAGCAAAAGAACTACAATTAAAAACAAATTAAAAACAAATAAACTAACTATAACAACATGGACAACACAAATTCAGTCCTAAGATTACGTGGTCTTAAGAACCATTCAAACCAACCTTAACCACAGCAAGGACAACAACAAAGGAACAACAAACTAACAGCAAACACCACAGACAACAGAAAACAGTCATTGACAGCATCGGGGGAAAAAAATTAAACAAACAAACAAAAACAAACACACAAAAAATTAAAAGTAACCAAAAAAACAACTCGAGCGAAACTTAAACAAACGAAACTTTCCTTCTTTTGTCTTACATCGACGTGACAAGAGGGCGAAGGGAGAACTCTCTTTCAAACCCTCCAGGGTTAGTTTGAACAAGGTACAATACGCGAGTGATGGGAAAAGGGCCGGCCGGCCGGAGAGAGAGAGAGAGAGAGAGAGAGGCAGACAGGCAGAGAGACAGAGACAGCGCAAACGAGGAGAGGGGAGACCAGGGGGTGGAGTTGGTGGTAGCAGGGGGGGTTACTGGGAGGAACCCCACTCCCTGTTTGACCTCGCTGCGGCACGCGGCCGCGTCACGTGACCGCACGTGTCGCTCGTGCGTCGGCGCGCTCACCTCATTAATTACGCTCGTGGCCGGAACCATATATGGGCGCGGCTCTATTGTCCGCGACGCGCGCTGTGCGCGAGGATCGTGACGAGAGCGCGTCAAAGACTTAGACTTGGGTGGTGGGGGTAGGGGGGGAGTGGGGAGGGCAGGGAGGGTGGAGGTCTGGAATTGAAGGGTAGGGGGATGGAAGTGGGGGTTACTGGCAATGCAAGAGAAACGACACCCATGGTTAAACCCCCCCAAAAAGAAGTGGGAATGAGGAGATGGGGGGTGTGGTGTGGTGTGGGGTTGGAGCGGAAAGTGGTTTGGAGAAGATGGGTGTGTGTGTGTGTGGGAGGTGGTGGGGGAGGAGGGGGGTATCGAGGGGTGGTGGTGGTGGTGGTGGTGGTTGTCCGTTTGGCCTCAGTGTGGAGTTCTCAAAGTGCAAACTTTCTAGCACCACCCCCGACCCCCTTCAACCTGATTGCCGGATAACTGACCGAAACGAACAAAGGGGGAACAGGACTGATGAAGAAAAGGACAGGGTCCTTTCCCTGGGAACACACCCACCATCCCTACCTACTCTTTAGGGTCCTTTCCCTGGGAACACACCCACCATCCCTACCTACTCTTTAGGGTCCTTTTCCTGGGAACACACCCACCATCCCTACTCTTTAGGGTCCTTTCCCTGGGAACACACCCACCATCCCTACTCTTTAGGGTCCTTCCCCTGGGAACACACCCACCATCCCTACCTACTCTTTAGGGTCCTTTTCCTGGGAACACACCCACCATCCCTACTCTTTATGGTCCTTTCCGTGGGAACACACTCACCATCCCTACCTACTCTTTAGGGTCCTTTCCGTGGGAACACACCCACCATCCCTACCTACTCTTTAGGGTCCTTTCCCTGGGAACACACCCACCATCCCTACTCTTTAGGGTCCTTTCCCTGGGAACACACCCACCATGCCTACCTACTCTTTAGGGTCCTCTCCCTGTGAACACACCCACCATCCCTACCTACTCTTTAGGGTCCTTTCCCTGGAAACACACCCACCATCCCTACCTACTCTTTAGGGTCCTTTCCCTGGGAACACACCCACCATCCCTACCTACTCTTTAGGGTCCTTCCCCTGGGAACACACCCACCATCCCTACTCTTTAGGGTCCTTTCCCTGGGAACACACCCACCATCCCTACTCTTTAGGGTCCTTTCCCTGGGAACACACCCACCATCCCTACCTACTCTTTAGGGTCCTTCCCCTGGGAACACACCCACCATCCCTACCTACTCTTTAGGGTCCTTTCCCTGGGAACACACCCACCATCCCTACCTACTCTTTAGGGTCCTTTCCCTGGGAACACACTCACCATCCCTACTCTTTAGGGTCCTTTCCCTGGGAACACACCCACCATCCCTACTGTTTAGGGTCCTTTCCCTGGGAACACACCCACCATCCCTACCTACTCTTTAGGGTCCTTTCCCTGGGAACACACCCACCATCCCTACCTACTCTTTAGGGCCCTTTCCCTGGGAACACACCCACCATCCCTACCTACTCTTTAGGGTCCTTTCCCTGGGAACACACCCACCATCCCTACCTACTCTTTAGGGTCCTTTCCCTGGGAACACACCCACCATCCCTACCTACTCTTTAGGGTCCTCTCCCTGGGAACACACCCACCATCCCTACTCTTTAGGGCCCTTTTCCTGGGAACACACCCACCATCCCTACTCTTTAGGGTCCTTTCCCTGGGAATACACCCACCATCCCTACTCTTTAGGGCCCTTTCCCTGGGAACACACCCACCATCCCTACTCTTTAGGGTCCTTTCCCTGGGAACACACCCACCATCCCTACCTACTCTTTAGGGTCCTTTCCCTGGGAACACACCCACCATCCCTACCTACTCTTTAGGGTCCTTTCCCTGAGAACACACCCACCATCCCTACCTACTCTTTAGGGTCCTTTCCCTGGGAACACACCCACCATCCCTACCTACTCTTTAGGGTCCTTTCCCTGGGAACACACCCACCATCCCTGCCTACTCTTTAGGGTCCTTTCCCTGGGAACACACACACCATCCCTACTCTTTAGGGTCCTTTCCCTGGGAACACACCCACCATCCCTACTCTTTAGGGTCCTCTCCCTGGGAACACACCCACAATCCCTACTCTTTAGGGTCCTCTCCCTGGGAACACAACCACCATCCCTACTCTTTAGGGTCCTTCCCCTGGGAACACACCCACCATCCCTACTTTTTAGGGTCCTTCCCCTGGGAACACACCCACCATCCCTACCCACTCTTTAGGGTCCTTTCCCTGGGAACACACCCACCATCCCTACTCTTTAGGGTCCTCTCCCTGGGAACACACCCACCATCCCTACCTACTCTTTAGGGTCCTCTCCCTGGGAACACACCCACCATCCCTACCTACTCTTTAGGGTCCTTTCCCTGGAAACACACCCACCATCCCTACCTACTCTTTAGGGTCCTTCCCCTGGGAACACACCCACCATCCCTACTCTTTAGGGTCCTTTCCCTGGGAACACACCCACCATCCCTACTCTTTAGGGTCCTTTCCCTGGGAACACACCCACCATCCCTACTATTTAGGGTCCTTTCCCTGGGAACACACCCACCATCCCTACCTACTCTTTAGGGTCCTTCCCCTGGGAACACACCCACCATCCCTACCTACTCTTTAGGGTCCTTCCCCTGGGAACACACCCACCATCCCTACTCTTTAGGGTCCTTTCCCTGGGAACACACCCACCATCCCTACTCTTTAGGGTCCTTTCCCTGGGAACACACCCACCATCCCTACTATTTAGGGTCCTTTCCCTGGGAACACACCCACCATCCCTACCTACTCTTTAGGGTCCTTCCCCTGGGAACACACCCACCATCCCTACCTACTCTTTAGGGTCCTTTCCCTGGGAACACACCCACCATCCCTACCTACTCTTTAGGGTCCTTTCCCTGGGAACACACTCACCATCCCTACTCTTTAGGGTCCTTCCCCTGGGAACACACCCACCATCCCTACTCTTTAGGGTCCTTCCCCTGGGAACACACCCACCATCCCTACTCTTTAGGGTCCTTCCCCTGGGAACACACCCACCATCCCTACCTACTCTTTAGGGTCCTTCCCCTGGGAACACACCCACCATCCCTACCTACTCTTTAGGGTCCTTCCCCTGGGAACACACCCACCATCCCTACCTACTCTTTAGGGTCCTTCCCCTGGGAACACACCCACCATCCCTACCTACTCTTTAGGGTCCTTTCCCTGGGAACACACCCACCATCCCTACCTACTCTTTAGGGTCCTTCCCCTGGGAACACACCCACCATCCCTACTCTTTAGGGTCCTTCCCCTGGGAACACACTCACCATCCCTACTCTTTAGGGTCCTTTCCCTGGGAACACACTCACCATCCCTACTCTTTAGGGTCCTTTCCCTGGGAACACACTCACCATCCCTACTCTTTAGGGTCCTTCCCCTGGGAACACACTCACCATCCCTACTCTTTAGGGTCCTTTCCCAGGGAACACACACACCATCCGTACTCTTTAGGGTCCTTTCCCAGGGAACACACACACCATCCCTACTCATTAGGGTCCTTTCCCTGGGAACACACCCACCATCCCTACCTACTCTTTAGGGTCCTTTCCCTGGGAACACAACCACCATCCCTACCGACTCTTTAGGGTCCTCTCCCTGGGAACACACACACCATCCCTACCGACTCTTTAGGGTCCTCTCCCTGGGAACACACACACCATCCCTACCGACTCTTTAGGGTCCTCTCCCTGGGAACACACCCACCATCCCTACCTACTCTTTAGGGCCCTTTCCCTGGGAACACACCCACCATCCCTACCTACTCTTTAGGGTCCTCTCCCTGGGAACACACCCACCATCCCTACCGACTCTTTAGGGTCCTTTCCCTGGGAACACACCCACCATCCCTACCGACTCTTTAGGGTCCTTTCCCTGGGAACACACCCACCATCCCTACTCTTTATGGTCCTTCCCCTGGGAACACACCCACCATCCCTACCTACTCTTTAGGGTCCTTCCCCTGGGAACACACCCACCATCCCTACCTACTCTTTAGGGTCCTCTCCCTGGGAACACACCCACCATCCCTACCTACTCTTTAGGGTCCTTTCCCTGGGAACACACCCACCATCCCTACCTACTCTTTAGGGTCCTTTCCCTGGGAACACACCCACCATCCCTACCTACTCTTTAGGGTCCTTTCCCTGGGAACACACCCACCATCCCTACTCTTACTCCTATTCCCCATCTCTCTCTCCCTTTCTCTCTCTCTTTCTCTCTCCCTTTCTTAGTCCCCTCCCCCTCGCGCCCCCACCCCGCCCCTCCACCTCTACCGCCCCCCCTCTTCATTCGAATATACAGAAATGATGATTTTAATTAATAATAACAATGATGATGATGATGATAGAAATGATAATTATCCAAATAATAATAATAATGATAATAATATTAATAATATAAATTTATTTTCAGTCTAATATCATGATCTTAGATGAACAGACTATAAATAAACATCTCTCCCGTTCTCTCGCCCTCTCTGTCTCTATCTCCCTCTGTCTCCCTCCCTCTCTTTCTCCTCCCTCTCTCTCTCCCCCCCCGTCTCTCCCTCTCTGTCTATCTCTTTCTCTTTCTTTCTCCCTCTCTGTCTCTATCTCCCTCTCTCTCTGTCTCTCTCTCCCTCTGTCTCCCTCCCTCTCTTTCTCCCCCCTCTCTCCCCCCCCCTGTCTCTCCCTCTCTGTCTATCTCTCCCTCGTTCTTTCTCCCTCTCTGTCTCTATCTCCCTCTTTCTCTCTCTCCCTCTGTCTCCCTCCTTCTCTTTCTCCTCCCTCTCTCTCCCCCCCCCCCCGTCTCTCCCTCTCTGTCTCTCTTTCTCTTTCTTTCTCCCTCTCTGTCTCTATCTCCCTCTGTCTCTCTCTCCCTCTGTCTCCCTCCCTCTCTTTCTCCTCCCTCTCTCTCTCCCCCCCCCCGTCTCTCCCTCTCTGTCTATCTCTTTCTCTTTCTTTCTCCCTCTCTGTCTCTATCTCCCTCTGTCTCTCTCTCCCTCTGTCTCCCTCCCTCTCTTTCTCCTCCCTCTCTCTCTCCCCCCCCCGTCTCTCCCTCTCTGTCTATTTCCTCTTTCTTTCTCCCTCTCTGTCTCTATCTCCCTCTTTCTCTCTCTCCCACTCTCTCTCTCTACCCCTATCTCTACCTCTCCATCTCCCTCTGTCTGTGTCAACTGTCGCTCATTGTCACTACATGTGTTACTAAGTGGGTGAGAAGACTGACAAGATAATGGAAGAAATATTTTAACGAGTTCAGTTTTCAGTCTTCAGTCTCTCACTCTCTCAGTAAAGAAACAAAAAACAGACACAAGGAATTTTCCTCTGAGCCAAATATAATTATTAAGACCAAAAAAAAAAAAAAAAAAAAAAAAAAAGAAAAAAAAAAGAGTTTTTTTCCCATTCACTCCTTATTTATTATATTTGTTTGGAAGTGACCCAGGATGGAAAGGAATAAGGTCGTGTGTGTGTGTGTGTGTGTGTGTGTGTGTGTGTGTGTGTGTGTGTGTGTGTGCGTGCGTGCGCGCGTAGTTGTTTATTTCATTTATTTAATTTTTTTTTTGTATGTGTGTTCTTTCGCCTCCTAAGCGCGTTGGGTTACGCTGCTGGTCAGGCATCTGCTTGGCAGATGTGGTGTAGCGTATATGGATATATCCGATCGCAGTGACGCCTCCTTGAGCTACTGAAACTGAAACTGAAACTGAAACTTTCGCCTCCTGTTGTTGTTATTTGTTTGGAAGTGACCCAGGATGGAAAGGAATAAGGTCGTGTGTGTGTGTGGGTGGGGATGAGGTAGGGAGTGTTAGTTTATTTGGTCTCATCCCAGTAAAGCACGCTTTAAGCAGTAAACCACACGCAGCGGCGAAGCGCGGCATAAACAGGGACAACTGCATCCTTGAATAGACTTTCTTACGTGCGTAACTATTATCCGCTGGAATACACGGATACCACTTCAGGAGGAGAAAGAGAGAGAGAGAGAGAGAGAGAGAGAGAGAGAGAGAGAGAGAGAGAGAGTGTGTGTGTGTGTGTGCGCGCGTTGTGTTGTGTTGTGTTTTGTGCGTTCGTGTGTGTGTGCGTGCGTGTGCGTGCGTGTGTGTGTGCATGTGTGTGCGGGCGCATCTGTACGTGTGTGTGTGTATCTGCGTGCGCGCGCGTGTGTGTGTGCCTTTATGTTTGTTTCAGATAGAGATTGTTTGTATCTGCATATGGGTGTGTGTGTGTGCTAGAGAAATGATCAACATTTATGGGTGTCTGTGAAGCCAACAGCCGTTTTATAGCCATATTACGAGCGAGAGAGGTTACTTCCCCCTCCCCACCAAAAAATAGGAACTTTGCATACAGAGTTCTCTGCCCCGTGCTCTGATTTTTTCTTCTTTTCGAAATGTTATTTTATTTGCCATCACTTCACATGGTTTGGGTCTCCTTCACCACACCTGCCTACCTACCTACACACACCCACACCAACACCCACACCCACCCACACGCACGCAAACACACACATACACATACATATACAAACGCGCACACATACGCACACACACACACACACACACACGCACGCACGCACGCACTCACGCAAACACACACACACGCGCGCGCGCGCACACACCCACACACAAACGCACGCACGCACGCACGCACGCACGCACGCACGCACACACACACACACACACACACACACACACACACAGTGGCACACCCACAGTTTCTCCGTCCCAACACAAAAGAAAAAATAAAAGAAAGGGGGAAAAACGAAAGAAAGAAGGAAAGAAAGAGAGAAAGAAAAAAAGACAGAAAGAAGGAAAGTAAAACAAGAATTTAAGAACGTATTGTGTGGAGCATTTTGACTTGCAAAATAATCTGCGTTCGTGTTAAAAGGACGCTTATGTTTTATATCCAAAAGTTTGTTTGTTTTCTCTCTCTCTCTCACTCTTCTCTCTCTCTCTGTTTCGCTGTCTCTCTCTCTCCCCTCTCTCTCTCTCTTCTCTCTCTGTTTCTCTGTCTCTCTCTCCCTCTCTCTTCTCTCTCTCTCTCCCTCTCTCTCTGTTTCTCTGTCTCTCTCTGTCTCTGTCTCCCTCTCTCCCTCTCTCTCTCTGTCTCTCTGTCTCGCTCTCTCTCTCTCCCTCTCTCTTCTCTCTGTCTGTCTGTCTGTCTCTGACTCTGTCTCCCGAACTGAAGATTGTTCGATTCCTACGGGAAAATTACATGCCCCATGTATATATGCAAAGTCATGAGTCGTTGGATAATACATCCTTCTCTGCGTTCCTGTTAAAAGGACGCTTATATCTTATTTTATATCCAGGAGTTTTTTGTCTCCAGAACTGGAGATTGTTCGATTGCTATTGGAAAGTGCATGCCCTATGTTTATATGCAAAGTCATGAGTTGTTGGATAATGCCTCCCTCTATGTGTGTCTCTGACTATGTCTGTCTGTTGGCCTCTCGCTCTCTTTCTGTCTGTTTCTCTCTTCTCTGTCTCTGTGTCTGCGCGTGGGCACGTGTGTGTGTGTGTGTGTGTGTGTGTGTGTGTGTGTGTGTGTGTGTGTGTGTGTGTGTGTGTGTGTGTGTGTCTGTGTCTGTGTCTGTGTGTGTGTGTGTGTCTGTGTCTGTGTGTCTGTGTCTGTGTCTGTGCCTGTGTTTAGTAAAAAGGTATCTCTCTCTTTGTTTTACTCTCTCTCTCTCTGTGTGTGTGTGTGTGTGTGTGTGTGTGTATCAGCGTATTTTATCATATATGTTTTCTGTAGATAGACAGACAGATAGATATTATATGTATATATCTGTACCTTTGTCCCTCTCTCTTCGTTTCTTTTTTTCGTTTCCTCCCTTTTGTCTGTCTCTCTGTCTCTTTCCCTCTCTCCCTCTTTGTTGTTTTTTTTTTCTATCTTTTCTCTCTGTCTCTGTTTCTCTGTCTGTCTGTCTGTCTGTTTTCTCTTCCACCCCTCTCTCTCTTCTCTCCCTCCCAACCCTCTCTCTCCACCCTCTCTCCACACCCCCCACGCCCCCACCCCCACAACCTCTCTCTCTCTCTCTTTCTTTCATCTGTCAGAGTTTGCAGATGCCTACAACTCTCTATAAAGGCCCTGTTTCACCTGTCCCCGGAACTGCCAGCCCCATAAACAAGGACAACAGCCACCTGCTGCTGACTGCACTAAAGGCCTTCCGAGACGGTCCGTCCCATCCACACAGCGACGGTTTTCCCAGTGACAGCTGTTTATTCGGCTCTGGCGGGAACCAAAATAACTTAGTTTACCTATACTAGGCGCTGTGGCAGAATCGGTTAGACATTGTACTAATTAACCGTTCCAGTGTGTACCAGTGACTATATTCATAGGGCTAGTTCACCCCCGGAAAACGGTGTCTGGCTGCCTATGTAAAAACGATCATGCACGTAAAAGCCCGCTCCGGTACATATGAGTGAACGCGGGAGTTGCAGCCAACGAATGAAGAAGAAGAAGATAGGGCCAGTTCGAAGCCCCGTTTCGGAATGGTTACTGGTAGTGTCCAAGGGAAAGGCACTTTACTGCGATTTTCTTTACTCAGCCCAGACATGAATGGGGGTACCTGGTTGGGTTGGGAGAAGGATTAAAAAGAAACGGCGGAAGGAGAGGACTGGGTCCCGCCTTCCCATGCCCGGATCCCCAAGTCACATTGATTGCGAATTCACTGCACCGAAGTATGTAGTATAACTACTGAAGCATTGTGCTTTCCCGTTTCTTACTGAGAACCACTGAAAAACTGAGTTTTCCCTTTTCTGCAGTTTACGACGGGCGCAATAGCCGAGTGGTTAAAGCGTTGGACTGTCAGTCTGAGGGTCCCGGGTTCGAATCACGGTGACGGCGCCTGGTGGGTGAAGGGTGGAGATTTTTTACGATCTCCCAGGTCAACATATGTGCAGACCTGCTTGTGCCTGAACCCCCTTCGTGTGTATATGCAAGCAGAAGATCAAATACGCACGTTAAAGATCCTGTAATCCATGTCAGCGTTCGGTGGATATGGAAACAAGAACATACCCAGCATGCACACCCCCGAAAACGGAGTATTGCTGCCTACATGGCGGAGTAAAAACGGTCATACACGTAAAAGCCCACTCGTGTGCATACGAGTGAACGTGGGAGTTGCAGCCTACGAACAAAGAAGAAGAAGAAGAAGAAGAAGAAGATGTGGTTTACCACCATTGACACGTTGAGTTTTCTGTTTCTTACTGGTAATCACTGAAACAGTGTGATTTCCTGTTATTTGGGATTCCCCGTTTTTTTGTTTGTTTTTTTACTGCTTTTGCCACTGAAACGTTGGGTTTTCCCGTTTCTTTCTGATACCCATTGAAACATTCGGTTTTCCAATATCTTACTGTTAACTACGGAAACATTGGGCTTTCCCGTTTCTTACTGATAACCACTGAAATTTTAGTTTTCACGTTTCTTATTTGTGACCACTGAAACATTTCATTTTTACCGTTTCTTACTGGTATAAGTACTGAAAGATTGGGCTTTCCTGTTTCTTTCTGATAACCACTGAATCATTGGAATTTCCAGCAATGTTTCCGTAGTTCACCCGTTTCTTTCTGATAACCACTGAATCACTGGATTTTCCAGCAATGTTTCCGTAGTTTACCCGTTTCTTTCTGGTGACCACTGAAACATTGGGTCTTCCCGTTTCTTGGGCGCAATAGCCGAGTGGTTAAAGAGCTGGACTTCCAATCTGAGGGGCCCGGATTCGAATCTCGGTAACGGCGCCGGGTCCTCTCTTTGTCTCTCTTTCTTTCTTTCTTTCTTTCTCTCTCCCCCTCTCTCTCGCTCCTTTCTACGCGCTTGTTGGTCAGTCTCTGTTTCCCTGTCTCTGTCTCCCTCTCTCTCTTTCTCTCTGTCCGTCCGTGTTTTTCTGCCTGTCGCCTCTCTCTCTCTTTCACACACACACACACACACACACACACACACACACACACACACACACACACACACACACACACACACACACACACACACACACACACACACACACACACACGCTCCCTTTCACACATACACACCATGGAGACGAAGAACGCGACAAATATCACCTGCTCTTGTCGAAATAGCCTCAAAATGTAGGCGAATCCTACAGATCAAAGACTGGCAGTTTTTCTTTTAAAGCCCACCTACCAAGGAGAAGGGAAGATGCAAACTGACTTCTGTTTCTGTGTATGATTTTACTTGGGCAGGTGCAGGAGAACACTGGTCGGTGTTCGTGGGAAAGCACCTGCATGACAGAGAGAGAGAGAGAGAGAGAGAGAGAGAGAGAGAGAGAGAGAGAGACACACACACACACACACACACACACACACACAAACACACACAGGGAGAGAGAGAGAGAAAGAGAGGGAGAGAGAGGGGCAGACAGACAGACACAGAGAGAGGGAGAGATAGAGAAAGAGAGTGGGAGTGAGAGAGAGAGAGAGAGAGGCAGGCAGACAGACAGAGACACACAGATAGGGAGAGATAGAGAAAGAGAGAGGGAGAGAAAGAGAGAGAGAGAGGCAGACAGACAGACAGAGACACAGAGAGGGAGAGATAGAGAAAGAGAGAGAGCGGGGGAAGAAAGAGAGAGGCAGACAGACAGACAGCAGACACAGAGACACAGAGAGGGAGAGAGAGAGAGATAGAGAGGCAGACAGACAGAGACACAGAGAGGGAGAGGTAGAGAAAGAGAGAGATAGAGGCGGAGAGTGAGAGAGAGATAGAGAAAGAGAGAGGGGGAGAAACAGAGAGAGAGAGAGGCAGGAAGACAGACAGACAAACAGACATACAGACAGACAGCAGTCAGAGAGACAGAGAGATACAGAGAGAGAGAGAGGGAGAGAAAGAAAGAGATCGGGAGAGAGAGAGAGAGAGAGATAGTGATGGGATCAGGGACGAAGAAAGAAGAAGATAGTGAGAGTGATATTGAGTGTCTGGGAGAGAGAGAGAGAGAGGGAGAGAGGGAGGGGAGGGAGGGGAGGGAGGGGAGGGAGGGAGGGGAGGGAGGGAGAGAAAGACAGAGAGAGAGAGAGAGAAGAGAGAGTAAGAAAGAGAGTGATGTAGGTGGGTAAAAAACAGAAAAGGGGAAGAGAGTGAGAGAGTGTGCGTGTCTGAGAGAGAGAGAGAGGGAGAGGGGGGGGGGGATGAATGCATGAATGAATCTTTATTTACCAACAGTGAAGATATTAGCGCGTTGGCTGACTTACACATCTGCTGTTATTCTGAGAGACACACAAACATAAAATTATACGCATATAAATGTTGTTATACTAAATACATGTATAATGTACACACACACACACACACACACACACACACACACACACACACACACACACACACAGATAGAAAGGAAGGCGACGATTGAAGGGGAGAGACAGACAGACAGACAGAGAGACAGACAGACAGACAGACAGACAGCAAATCAGAGAAAGTCACAGAGGGCGTTCGCGCTCGCACACACACAGACATAGACACAGACAGACACAGACAGACAGACAGACAGACAGACACACACACACACACACACACACACACACACACACACACACACACACACACACACGGCAAACGGAAATGGAAAACGGACACCCGTATCTCCGGCCGGCAAGAAAAGACAACCCGGCTAATGTCGCAGCAGGAGTAGGGTCCCTCGGACACGTGCTCTTTAATTACATTTGCCTGTAATGTGCTCCGTCGTCGAACAAAACCAAACTAAACCAAACCTTCCCCTTCCCCTTCCCCTCCCTCACCATCCCCCCCATCCCCCTAACCCCCCCCCCCCCCCTCCCTCCCGCCTTCATCCCTAACCCAAAAATAAAAAAAGATAAAAGGCCCCTATGGAAAGAGTGTGTATTGTGTCTCTGGACGACCGATCTTCATTGGCCTGACCAGAGAACGGCGAAGAATAATGACTGCAGCCACAATGAGAGAGAGAGAGAGAGAGAGAGAGAGAGAGAGAGAGAGAGAGAGAGAGAGAGAGACGGGGGAAGAAAGAAAGAGAGAGCGAGCGAAAGAGAGATTGGGGAGGATTGGGGAGAACGGGTAGAGAGAGGGGAGAGAGAGAGAGAACGAACGAACGAACGAACAAAATTTTCATTTTACCAGGGCGATGAGATAAGCAAATACATATACTTTTTTTTTTCCACCCAGCCCTGGGCATAGAGAGAGAGACAGAGAGACAGAGACAGAGAAAGACAGAGAGAGACGGAGACAGAGAGAGACGGAGACAAAGAGAGACGGAGACAGAGAGAGGGAGACAGAGACAGACAGACAGAGAGAGACGGAGACAGAGAGAGACGGAGACAGAGAGAGAGACAGAGACAGAGAGAGACAGACAGAGACGGAGACAGAGAGAGACGGAGACAGAGAGAGAGACAGAGAGCAACGGAGACAGAGAGAGACAGAGAGAGACAGACAGACAGAGGCAGACACAGAGAGAGACAGAGAGCGACGGAGACAGATAGAGAGAGAGACAGAGACAAAGAGACATAGAGAAAAACAAAGACAGACAGATTGACAGGCAGACAGAGGGGAGAAGGAGAGGGGGGATGGAAAGTAGAGTGAGAGAGGGAATGAGGAAAATAGATGAGAATGGATAGAGAGATGGGGAGGGGGTGGGGGAGGGGACAGGGAGAGAGAGAGGAGGGGAGAGAAGGAGAAAAGAGAGGTTCAGGGAAAGAGAGATCGAAAAGAGACAGAGAGTAAGACACACACACACACACACACACACACACACACACACAGACACACACACACACACACACACACACACACACACACACACACACACACACACACACACACACACAGAGAAAGAGAGAGAAACAGACTTTCAAACAGAGATATCGAGACAAAAAGTCAGAAACAAACAAGTAAATATGGAGAGCCCGAATTGGCCTAGGGAGACAGAGACAGGGAGAGAGGCAGAGAGAAGGGGGGCTGGAGGATGGGAAGGGGGGAGGCTGGGGGCTGGGGGCACAGGGGTGGATGGGGGTGGAAGAGCATCAACCTTTTAGTTTTGAAGAGCACTAGGAGAGCAACTAAAACGAAGCATTTGTTGTTCACTGTCTCGCTGACACGCAAATGCCCTGCTGTTTGTTTTCCTCATTAGAGAATCCAAGCAGAACGATACGAGAGAGAGAGAGAGAGAGGGGGGGAGACAGACAGACAGACAGACAGAGACAGAGGGATACAAAGACAGGCTGAGAGAGACAGAGAGACAAAGACAGAGACAGAGAGACAGAGACATACAAAGACAGAGAGACAGAGACAACGAGAAAGAGACAGAGACAGAGGCAGAGATGTGGGGGGAAAGAAAGAAAGAAAAAAAGAGAGCGAGAAACAGACAGACAGACAGACAGACAGACAGACAGACAGAGACAGATACAGAGGGATACAAAGACAGGCTGAGAGAGACAGAGAGACAAAGACAGAGAGACAGAGAGACAGAGACAACGAGAAAGAGACAGAGAGACAGAGGCAGAGATGTGGGCGATAAGAAAGAAAGAAAGAAAGAAAGAGAGACAGACAGACAGACAGAGACAGAGAGAGAACGGGAGACAGGGAGACAGATGGACACAGACAAACAGACACATAAATGGTGAAACGAAACGAAATGTTGTTTTACCAGGGTAATAAGATAAGCAAAACATATGCTTTTTTTCCCCAACCAGCCCTGGGGTATAAAAGAAAGGGGAAAAAAGAGGGTCGTGGGGTGGGTGGGTGGGGGTGGGGGTGGGGTGGGGGGGGGGGTAGGGCTACATCAAAGAACACATGAGCACAGAACTATTAACAAGAAAGATATCAACGACAACGAGAGACAGACAGACAGACAGACACAGACACACACACACGCACACACACACACACACACACACACAGACACAGAGAGACAAACAGAGAGAAAAACTGAGAACTAGACAGACAGACAGGCAGACTCTCCTTAAAAAAAAGAAAAAAAGAAAGAACAACAACTCATAGAAACCCAGGACCCAGTTGGGGGGGTGGGGGGTGGGGGGGGGCGTGGGGGGGGGGGAACCTTGGTTCGGTCAAATAAGGCAGTCTCGCACACACCATTTTCTCACTGCCGGACCCAATTTATCCCCGCCACGGTCTATCAACCCCTCGCCATCTTTTATTGACTGCCAGGGAGCGTGGACATGCGCACTGGCTTCTCCCGAACACGTGCGCCACGCGCATCATTGTTACGTACTTCCGGTGACTATCTGCACGTGCGGGGCTTGGCGCAACACAACGGGACAGGGACAGGGGCGAGGAGGGGGGTCGGGGGGGGGGGGGGGGGGGGAGGATGAGGGGGGTAGGGAGGCGCCGGTCGATAGGATTGAGTGAGTGTTCG
>NC_134885.1:40514526-40532026 GCF_041734735.1 Babylonia areolata | reverse complement strand
CACACACACACACACACACACACACACACACACACACACACACACACACGCACACTTACACACACACACACACACACACACACACACACACACACACACACACACACACACTGAATAAATAAATAAATAAATAATTAAAAACGCCGGTGAAATCCAGGTTTGAACTGTACAGCAGAAGAACAAACAGCTCTCCCTCCGTGTGTCTCTCTGTTGAATTGGGAAACGCGGTACATTCTGTTATCAGCAGAAGAGCAGAGATACCTTGAAGGGAACGGACGTAGGCCTGCCTCCTTGCTGAATAAAAAGGTCCGAAATATACTGAGGCACAGTTCCAGAAAGTGCATAAATGTAGACCTAAGAGCTTGTACTTCAGTATTATCTGTTTCAATAGGAAGCCATTACAGCCTATAGTGTCGTTCGGATGAGACGTTAAACCGAGGTCCCGCGTGGAGCATATAAGGACCACGGCAACAAGAGAGTTGTTCTTGGCATTTAGAAAATAAAATTCACTCAAATACACATGTGGTGTACGCGCGTGATTGAAGCTGATTGAACGGTACGGGAAACGAATGATGAGCGCCTCAGTAAAAGCAACTGTCAATCGGCTCTGCTGTTGTGCAAATTAATGACTCTGTGTAGACATCGTAGACATGTCTACGATGTCTACACGGAGTCATGTACGTAAAGCGCTTAGAATTTAGACTCTGACCGAAGACAGGAGCGACATCTTCTTCTTCTTCGTTCGTGGGCTGCAACTCCCACGTTCACTCGTATGTACACGAGTGGGCTTTTACGTGTAAGACCGTTTTTACCCCGCCATGTAGGCAGCCATACCCCGCTTTCGGGGGTGTGCATGCTGGGTATGTTCTTGTTTCCATAACCCACCGAACGCTGTCATGGATTACAGGATCTTTAACGTGCGCATTTGATTTCCTGCTTGGGTATACACACGAAGGGAGTTCAGGCACCAGCAGGTCTGCACATATGTTGACCTGGGAGATCGGACTAATCTCCACCCTGTACCCACCAGGCGCCGTCACCGAGATTCGAACCCGGGACCCTCAGATTGAAAGTCCAACGCTTTAACCACTCGGCTATTGCGCCAGTCAGGAGCGATATAAGTACCAACAACAACAACAACAAAACCAAACTATTGTGTTGCGTTGGATTGTATCGTATTTCTTTTTTTGACACAACAGATGTCTCTGTGTGAAAATTGGGACAGCTCTCCCGCAGGAAAGGCGTGTCTCTACAGTGCAGCGCTATTTTTCTTTTTTTTTTTCTTTTCTGTAAACGAGTATGTTTGTTTCACGATCAAAGTTTGTTGGGTTTTTTTCCAACAGAAGTTTTCCAAGGACAACCCATTTGTTGTCGTGGGTTGTTTTACGTGCGCTAAGTACATGATAACGGCGACTTGGTTCATCGTCTCATCCGAATGGCTGACAAGAGTCCAGACCATCACTCAAAAATCTAGTGGAGGGAGAAAAGAAAAATGATCTGGTGAGTGCGGAATTCGAACCCGTATCCTCAGACTCGCTCGCTTCCTACGGGCACGCGTTTCCACTTGGCCACATCTCCATGAAGTACCCGATGTGTCCATCTGTCTGTATGCTTGTCTGCCTCGGTCGGTCTGTCTGTCAGTGCCTTTGTCACTGTGAGCGCTCTCTGATGGTCAACGGGATGGAACTGTAGGGGGGGTGGGGGGGGGGGGGGGGTCAGGAGGGGGAGGGGGCGACAGGGGGGGGGGGGTTACCCACGCTTCTCGCGCCTCTACCATAGTCATTAGTGAAGATGTGAGAGGCGGCACTGTCGGGCCCGTCACACCAAAGGGAGAGAACTGATGTCACAACAATAGGGGAGATGACCGTGAGGGTAGGATGGAGGGGTGGGGGTGGTGGTGGTGGTGGTAGGAGTGTTGAGTTGGTCGGGTGGAGGTGGGGGGAGGGACTGAGCATATCAGAGACTATGGGGCAAAAGCTGTTCACAAGATGGTGCAACGAGTCTGTCGGGGTTTTGTATGGTCAACTTGTTTTGCTAAGAGTCTAGTTTGTTTGTTTCTTTGTTTGTTATATATACACAAAATCACATGTGAGCGCGTACCTAACCGCATGCACACAAATACATAGACACAAGACAGACAGACACACACACACACGCATACAAACACGCGAGTGCGCATACGGACTATCATACACACAGAGAGTAACTGAGCTAGCAAGCAAGCGAGCGAGCGAGAGAGAGAGAGAGAGAGAGAGAGAGAGAGAGAGAGAGAACTCAGAACTGTTTTAATGTAAGGCCACCCACGTGTATACATATAAATGCACGTGTTATGCACACACACATTTGAAAACCCAACCTTGAGTTGGATGAACAATAAAATGTTAGAAAGAATAAGAGAGAGAGAGAGAGAGAGAGAGAGAGAGAGAGAGAGAGAGAGAGAGAGAGTATCGATACAGCTTCCTTTTTCTCTTTATCCGTGTTTTTTCTCCTTTTTTTGTCATCTCTTTCTCTTACTTTGTTCCCTTCTATTATAACTTTGTTTTCAATTCATGCACTCTTCATTGAATATTCACGTTCGTCCTTGTTTTGCCGGCTGTACCATTGTCTGATCGGTTTGAATACGCGTTCTGACTGTTTCTCTCACAAACGCACACACACACATACGCGCGCGCACGCGCGCACTCACACGCACACACACACACACACACACACACACACACACAGAGAGAGAGAGAGAGAGAGAGAGAGAGAGAGAGAGAGAGAGAGAGAGAGAGAGAGAGAATCTAGTGGTTTCGCATTTTCACGTGGTTCCATTACGACCACGTTATTACAGTAAGAGAAGAAGAAACAATGAAGGAATAAAGTTAAAACATTTTTTTTTTTTTGGTTTTGATAGGGCATACACTGAATTGATAAAACACATTTTGACGACGTTCCCTTCCCATACTTTTCTTCACAGAAACTTCCCTGTCTTTCATGTCGTCATCACGATCACCCGGGCGTGATTGACGCCACGGCGATAATTGACGCAATTACTCGGTTTGCGGTCATCTTTGTTCCCTTTGACTGGTTGACCATGGAACACAAGCACCGCCAAGACGAGATTCGGACTGTCCGATCTCTCTGACCACAGGGATGATGCAGGTTACAACGGTCTGATTGACCGCTGCAATTGTACCCCTCCACCGAATTCGGTGTCCTTTATTTCAACAGCTACCACTTCAAAAGCGTCTCACAGGGGGGTGTTTGTTCGTTTCGTTTTGTTTGTGATGTGGGATTTGAAGGATTTGATTATAGGGGTGGGACGTGGAGTGAAGGGTGGTGTGGTAGAGGATGGAGAGTATGGGTGAGGTGGTTGGGGTGGGGAGTGTGTCAGATTGATTAGTTCTTGTGTGTTGTGTGTGTCATTATGATGCTACGTGTTTTAACGCAGTCCCTCGCCATCCATACCTCCCTCTCCCTCTCCCCCACCTATCATCATCCTTCTCCTCCTTATTTTGTTGTTGCTGCTGATGTTGCTGTTGTTGTTGTTGTTTCCTTCTTCTTCTTCGCCATCTTGTTCATCATCATCATCATCATCATCTACTTCTTCTTCTTCTTCTTCTTTCCGTCCTTTCTTCCCTCCCCTTCCTCCTCTTCCTCCACCATCACCACCTCCCGCTTTTCATATATAATGATATTTATACTCTAGCCCCGGGGGATCAGAATACATGTAGGAGCTGATGTCTGTCTCCACATGGGGTGACACCGGCGAAGTGCCGAATCTTGTCATCAAAGGCCGGACGTGCAGACCGCTGTCGCATCGCCGTACGGTGATTGGTGGACAGCTGATTACGTGGGACGGGTCAAGCACGCCGCCCCCTTGTATCATTCAACTGATGTGTCGCTCAGCTGTGACTGAAATTAATGTCCAGTGATTTGCAAGTCGAGTCAGGGTGGGGGAAGAGAGGGAGGGTGGGATGGGGTATAGGCCCGGGAGGGGAAGGAGGAGGTGAGGGCAGGAGGGGGCAGGGAGGGGGGTGGGGTGGGGGTGAGGGAGGAGGAGAGATGATTGAAGTGATTGATTAAAGTCCAAATGAATGGTGCAGGGTTGTATTGATAATAACACAGGGTCACTGTTTAGGGGTTAGTTCGTTAGTTAGTTAGTTGATAACAGTCGGGTTTAACGTTTTTTAGTGCTGTTGTAAAGCACATAGAGCTTCAAGAATATGCCCTACAGCAAGATGTCTTAATAATAAAATAAAACGTTGTGTCAACACCATCCTAGTGATGAAGTGGTGAAAAGATGTTTTTTTGTTGGTTTTGTTTTGACTCCAGTGCGGTAATTTGTGGGTTGCAACATTCCCCAGGGATATGGGTGTCTAAACTGCCAGAATTAAAAACGGTCATTGCAACATACCTCAGGGATATGGTCATTGCAACATACCTCAGGGATATGGGTGTCTAAACTGCCTGAATTAAAAACGGTCATTGCAACATACCTCAAGAATATGGGTGTCTAAACTGCCTGAATTAAAAATGGTCATTGCAACATACCCCAGGGATATGGGTGGCTATACTGCCAGAATTAAAAACGGTCATTGCAACATATCCCAGGGATACCTCAAGAATATGGGTGTCTAAACTGCCAGAATTAAAAACGGTCATTGCAACATACCCCGGGGATATGGGTGGCTATACTGCCAGAATTAAAAACGGTCATTGCAAAATATCCCAGGGATATGGGTGTCCCGAAGATGCTCTTGTATAGCTGAAGGAAGGCCACCGTGAACTTGGAAGACCCTGCAAGCGCTTGAAGGACACCTTGAAGACAAACCTCAAAGCCTGTGACATAGACATCGCTTCCTGGGAAACTGATGCCCTTGACCGCTCTCGCTGGAGGATGCTGTGCTCTAGTGGCATAAAGACGTTGAAAACAAGAGAACGCTGGCCATTAAGGAGAAGCGTGAGCAAAGGAATCAGGGCCCAACTTCTGGAGACGTTTTCCCTTGCAACACCTGTGGGGAGTGCTGCACATCCAGAATCGGCCTCTTCTCCCATATGAGGACACACACCGACAGATAAACCTGCCTGCCTACTCATCCGTCGGTCCGACGGGAGACTCCATCATGCGGTATTTGCAATACTCTCTCTTTTACCGAGCTGTGTGTAACCAAGGGAAAACTTCACTCGCGAAGGGCTGCTCGGGAGGCCCAGTGGTCAGCGTCCACCCCTGAATCATGTGTCTTATAAAGAGTAACGTTACATTTCTTCTTTGTTGAAAATATCGAAAGACTTCGCTGTACTGACGTTTAGTTGAAAGACAGAAATAAGAGAGTGAGGGACGTGGGGAGAGAGAGACAGACAGACAGACAGACACAGACACAGACAGAGAGACACAGACAGAGACAGAGACAGACAGATACGTGTGGAGTGATGGCCTAGAGGTAATGTGTCCGCGTAGGAAGCGAGAGAATCTGAGTGCACTGGTTCGGATCACAACTCAGCCGCCACTAGACCTTGAGTTGTGGTCTGGACGCTAGTCATTCGGATGAGACGATAAACGGAGGTCTCGTGTGCAGCATGCACTTAGCACACGCAAAAGAACCCACGGCAACGAAAGGGTTGTTCCTGGCAAAATTCTGTTGAAAAATCCACTTCGATAGGAAAAAAAAACTGCTTGCAGGAAAAAATACAAAAAAATGGGTGGCGCTGTAGTGTAGCGACGCACTCTCCCTGTGGAGAGCAGCCCGAATTTCACACAGAGAAATCTGTTGTGATAAATAGAAATGCAAATACAAATATAGAGATAAAGAGAGACAGATACAGATACAAAGATACAAACACATTGGCACAGATATATATATATATATATATAGAGAGAGAGAGAGAGAGAGAGATACAGATACAGATACAGATACGATACGGATAGTTTTTTCAATAAGGCTATGGCCCCTCATGAGAGAGAGAGGGGGGGGGGGGGGGGGGACAGAGAGAGGGAGGTGGGGGAGGAAACGAAACGAAGTTTTATTTAACCAGCGATATGAAATGAGCAATTTACATACATTTATTCCACCAGCCCAGGGACATCAAAAATAGAGAGAGAAGGAACGAGAGAGACGAAGAAAAGAAAGAAAGAAAGAGAGACAGAGAGAGGCTGACAGACACACAGAGACAGAGGGGGAATGGAAGAGAGAGAGAGAGAGAGAGGGGGGGGAGTGGCAGACAGACGGAGACAGAGACGGAGAGACAGGGAGAGGCTGACAGACACACAGAGGCATAAGGGGACAGACAGACAGGCAGACAGACAGCCAGACAGCCAGAGACAGAGAGACAGAGAGACAGAGAGAGAGAGAGACGAAGAGAAGGACAGGAACAACAAGAAAGGGAGAGAAAGAGAGAGAGAGACAGAGACAGATACAGACAGATGGACAGACAAGAGACAAGAGTTGCTTTCATTTGTTGGCAAGACTGTCAAAGCGAGTGTAGTGTGTGTGTGTGTGTGGGGGGGGGACACCACCGGAAATGAAGCTGCAAGCATCCACCCCAACATACCATTCACAGGCAGCCAGCCCGCTGTACTGAACCGACCAGCCACCAAGACCCAAAAACAGATGTCACGGTCACTCCGACCTGAACTCTGACACCTTCTTCAACCTTCACCTCTTTTAACCCGTCCTTCTTCTTCTCTCAGTGTGTTGACCAACTCCTCTGGTCACCATATGGGGCAGCCCCTCCCCGCTTCCTCCTTCTCCTCCACATCTGTTCTCGGCACGGAAACCACCAGGACCGATCCTCCCACTCCTCAGGTCTTCACTCCCCCCCCCACCCTCCACCCCAAGCCCCACACTATCCCCCACACCACTCCTACCCCCTCCAGTTTTTCTGTCCACCTCCCAAACGAAGTGATGACAAAAGACGAACCGACCCCCCCCCCCCTCCACCACCACACCCCCCAATCCTCTCCAACACTCTTTGTACTACACCACACCCCCACCCTCCCTCTACTCGCCACTCAACACGGGAGACGACAAGAACAAAAACTCCACCACTACCCCATCACCACCCACCTTCCTCCTTTTTGCTTCCTCGGGGAGAGTTGAGGGTGAGTCCAGGGACATTAACTCTGTTGACAAAACAGCGAGGGGGAAGCAACTCGAGATTACGAGGAACGGACTGGATGTGTGGGGTTTCGTCAGAGCTTTTGGAGGGTGGTGGAGGGGGGATGAGGGGGTTCGGGTGTGGGTTTGGTTGGCTTCTTCTGTCGGCATCGTCGCTTTTCAGGCGATGACAGGACAGACCTTGGAGCTATTCACCGTGTTCAGCGGGAGGTAAAGGGAGGTAAAAATTGGGTGGTTGAAAGGCGGTCTGGTATCGTTGTCCAACACTCGGATGGTTTGTAAAAGGGAGGGTACTCCGTGTGATGGATCACCTGTCGAGGGGCTGTTTCACAGGTGCCCGTGGGGGGTGATGGTTCCTGACCGTGGTTCAGAATCAAGAAGGCTGGTGGCGACTTGAACGTCTTGGATGGTTTTCATCAGAGCCGATTTGCAACTCGGGCGCAATAGCCAAGTGGTTAACTCACTCAGTACGGCCAGTCCTCTCTTCTCCTCTACACAGACCCCTCGGATGTCCAGTGGGTGTCTGAATGACCCAACCTTTAGCTTCCGTCGTCAGAATTGTGGTGTTCTTTGTCAACATTCACGTCTTCAGTATAAGAGCCTTCCGCTTGCAATATTTTGATGATGGTAATTGGGGTGAAACGCTGTTAACGTTGTATCTTTCGCCGTTCGTATGGAGAGAGTTAAAGCGGTGGAGTTTTATCTGAGGGCCCCAGGTTCGAATCTTTGTAACACCGGCGGTAGGTGGGTAATGGGTAGAGATTTTTCCGATCTTCCAGGTCAACACATGTACAGACCTGCTCGTGCCTGAAACCCTCTTCGTGTGTATACGCACGTAAAAGATCAAATACGCACGTTAAAGAACCTATAATCCATGTCAGCGTTCGGTGGGTTATGGAATGGAAACAAGAATATATCCAGCATGCACACCACCGAAAAGGAAGTGTGGCTGCCTACATGGCGGGGTAAATAACCAAAATGGTCATAAACATAAAATGTTACATGTCTGTATGAGTATATAATATGTGTGCGTGACTGAAACCTGATTGAATGACACAGGAAACGAATGATGAGCGCACAATGGCGGTTGTCAATCGGCTCTGCCCAGCTATGCAGCCTGTTGTGCAAAATACTTCGTGTTTGCAAAGCGCTTAGAGCTTGGTCTCAGATCGAGGATAGGCGCTATTTTAGCATCCATACCATTCACTCACAAATCCAGAGAAAATAAAGAACCACGTAGCACTGTTGCTGTTAACTTTGCTTCTGTTACTACTACTACTACTACTACTACTACTGGTGCTGTTCTTGCCATTGCTGGTGCTCTTACAGCTGTAGCTGCTGCTATTAATAATCATCATCATCGTGACTGTTTCCCTCATTATGACCATCATGACTCTGACTATTGACATGGCTGGTTCCTGTATATATTATTTGTCTGGCTGTCGTTTCCTGTTGCCCAGCAGAAAGCAGGGTCGTTAGCAGGGGAGATGGGGAGAGGCACAGGAGACAGCTGCATCTGTCTAAAATGTCTGCAGAAGTTTACTTGAACGGAAACTGACACAGGGAAAAAAAAGGGATAATAAAAATTAGAACAAGCGACAGAAAAAACATTTCTTGTGTTGGATTTCTAGTAGAGTGGAATCCTGTTGTACTAACATGTCTGATAGCCTGCTAAATTCAGATATATTCACACAGTTGCGGCTTGAAAATCATTTCACCTCTGTCTGTCTGTCTGTCTGTCTCTCTCTCTCTCTCTGCGGAAAAAAAAGCCTGGATGATATGTAAATCAACACATGTTGCATGCACTACATTTTGCTCTGACTTCTGTTGTGTTGGGCCAGAGGCCTGACAATTGATACAACTTTTTTTTATATATACTTTGATTCTCTCTGTGGATTTCTCTGGATTTGTATCGAAAGCAATGGTTGCTATCAGACATATGATTCGACGTAGGCGATAGGTATAATAAACTAGTGTTCGTGCGATAGGTGTAATAAACTAGGCCTCAGGCGATTGGTGTAATATACTAACTCGCTCTGTCCCCCCTCCTTCCCTGGCCCCCCACCCCACCCCCACTTCCCTTACTTCAAAGCGTGTTCCTGTTCTGTTTAAACATCATTATTTCCCACCCATTACCATGTCCTCTCTATCCACCCCACAAACCCCCACCTTCACAACGTCCGCTGACCCCTCACCCCCCCCCCCACCCACCCAACACCCGCCACACCCTCCCTACTCCCACCTCACTCCCCCTTCTCTCTCTCCAGTCCTCTCCCCTCCCTCGCCCAACCCCCACAGTCCTATTTCTCTGCTAACACCCTCACATTTGGCCTAACCTCGGTGCGGACTGACCAACAGATGTCAAGGTCATGATCTCACTGACCTCGAATTGAAAAGAAGCGACCTTTGCACTGCTGCGATCAAAATGGGGACCGTCTGTCACTGCTGAGAAAAGCACCGCCTTCCGCCCCCCCCCCCCCCCCCAATCCCCTCACCCCTCCCAACCCCAACCACTAACCCATCTCTACACCTCAGCGCCTTCCATACACGCACCCCCCACCTCCACCCCTCACCCCTTGCCCTCCTTATACCCTTCAATCATCCTTTTCTTCCTTCCTTCTGCAATCCTTGGATCCGTAACTGAGCCATCCGCCACACAAACACACACTCACTCACTCCCTCGCCAACTCCCCCTCCACACACACACACACACACACACACACACACACACACTCACATCAAAGGCATTCTGCAACGCCGACAGGTCAAGGCTAAAAGAGTCTTGGTCAGTCGGTGACGATATGTTTTGTATGTCAAGGTTGGTTTACTTGGTGGATGGGTTGAATGTGGGTTTTATTGTTTTATTGACTTGCTTATTTGGGATTGAAATGCAGAAATATTTGGGGAAAAATCTGTTTTGGAATTCGTTAACAACAAATTTATAAACTTTATAGGAAGTGAACTGAAAACTTGAAGGAGTTGTGGTCGTTTAATTAGTGACTCTGCACCCATTCAGTACGACGGAGATTTCAAATTATGTTTGCTCCAAAGGCTCAGAAGGCTGGTTTTTTGTTTTGTTTTTGTTGTTGTTGTTGTTGTTTTTGTTGTTTTGCGGAACAACTTGATGTGACGGTCACATGTGTATGTTAAATTTATGGTGTGTGCGTGCGTGCGTGTGTGTGTGTGTGTGTGTGTGTGTGTGTGTGTGTGTGTGTGTGTGTGTGTGTGAGGGGGAGACAGAGACGGAGAGAGACGGGAGAGGGAGGGGGAGAAAGAGAGAGAGAGAGAGAGAGAGAGGGAGAGAATGCGAATGCAAATGCGAATGCGAATGCAAATGCGAATAATTTATTCATTATAGGCCATAGCCCATCATGAAGGGGTGTACATAAACATACAAGCACATCACAGCCATACCAAAATGTTATACATACATATCAACGGTCACTTCAAACGAAATTGATGTTTACATCATATCATCAAGACAATACATTATCTCAAAATTTAAGGAGAGAGAGTGAGAGAGAGAGAAATGGGGGAGGGAGGGAGGGAGAGAGAGAGGGAGAGGGAGGGAGAGAGAAAGAGAGGGGGAGAGAAAGAGATAGAATGAGAAAGAGAGAGAGGGGGGGATAGAGAGAGGATAGAGAGAGAAAGAGAGAGGAGCGACGAAGCGAAGCACTCGATCCACACCTTAATCTAAACCCACCTTCTCCTTCCCCTCCACCCTACCCTCCATCCACGACCTCCTCCACCCACTCTAAATCCACCCTCAGCAGACCCACCACATAGCACTCGAATCCAAGCAATCATGTCACGATTGACAATGGACAGGAGAACCACTTTAGTACCAGTTTGCTTTCCTCGTCTCTCGCTACAACACTCATGTCAAGAGTTATATGGATCCACAACACACCGTTTTTCCGTGGGAAGTGAAGGGGGTTTAAGCCATGGCACTCGTGAAAAGGCGGCCTTTACTGCCCTGCCCTATCCCCACCCCATCCACACCCGACTCCCACTATACCCCCCTTCTTTCTCCCAAGATCCCCACCACCACCTCAGCAGTCAGTCCACCACCACCACCACCACCACCCACTCACCACCCGCATCTTCCTACAGAGACCTTCTGTAGGAAGATGCGGGTGGTGAGTGGGTGGTGGTGGTGTCGTTAAGTGGACAAGGTAAAAGGGTGGCAGAGTCTAGGCATTAAGTTTAACGACCTGTTATATTGCCTTGTGCTGTTAATCAAAGTCTTCGTGTAGCTCAGTGCTGGGGTCTGGGTCTGTTGTTTGGTGAAGGTTACCCTGTTCCAGGGATAGGAGTAGAGTCGTGGGTGGGGGTGTCCGGGTGGGAGGTCCTTCTGGCGTTCCAAGGGAAGGGGGGATAGTCGTGGGTTATACGGGTACCTATGTCAGGGTGTATGTTCCAAGATCCAAGCCGTGTAACGACTTGATCATTAAGGGCGCTTGCCAATATCAGTCGTTATACTAAAATCTTCAGGTTTATATACCCACATATATAAGATTAGGGGGGCGCCGTGGCACATTCGGTTATGCGTTGGACGTCTGGTCTAGGGTTCATCCATGATGAGGGTTCGAGCCCCCGATTTGGACAGTGTGTTCTGTCAGTGGATAGAGGTACTGTACTCCGATTTTGATCAGTCCACCAAGGTGTGGATGTATCACTGCCTTCGCCGGTTGGGGATGGTTAAAGTGATGGATAGAGTAGACTGGGACCCGCTCAAATTTCTACACAACCGAGCCATGGGCACAGCAGAAATGAACTCACACTGTCCCGATGAGAAAAAAAAAAGAAAGAAAAAAAAGAGAGAGAAAATAAGAAAAGAAAGAAAGACAGGCAAGAAAAGACTGGTGTCTTTAATCATTTCTTTGTTGTGTGTGTGTGTGTGTGTGTGTGTGTGTGTGTGCGCGCGTGCGTTTTAATGATCTTTTTCAACATAAGTGACCGTAGATTGATTTCCCGGTGTAACTTCCCAAATGGCCTCTCCCCCCCCCCCATACCACCC
The DNA here is from genome assembly GCF_041734735.1 of Babylonia areolata. Lineage (NCBI taxonomy): Eukaryota > Metazoa > Mollusca > Gastropoda > Neogastropoda > Buccinidae > Babylonia > Babylonia areolata. The sequence continues at coordinate 40,519,906 of NC_134885.1, read as the reverse complement.
CCCCAACCCCTGAGCCCAGGTCCAGCAGAAACGAATTCACTGTCCCGATGAAAAATAAAAAAAAAGGAAAAAGAAGAAAAAAAAAGAAAGATAAGAACAGTCTGTGGTGTTTTAATCTAATTAAAAAATAAAAATCATAACTGACCATAGATTTACTTCCCGGTGTTACTTCCCAAATCGTCCCCCCCCCTCCTCCTTCCGCAGATCTCCCGAAGGACGTATCAGTGTCCTAAATTGTCCACCGGGGGGTTGCATCGTTCTTTTAGATCGTTCCCCGGGGCACTGGTCAATGTCTTGAACTGTCTAAACTGTCCCCTTGGGGGACATTCTTGGACGTCCCCCACACGCTATTTCGGTCTCCCACCGACATCATTCGAAATTCTGCCCCAAAGCGTTTTGTATTTGTATTTGTATTTCTCTTTTTATCACAACAGATTTCTCTGTGTGAAATTCGGGCTGCTCTCCCCAGGGAGAACGCGTCGCTACACTACAGCGCCACCCATTTTTTGTATTTTTTCCTGCGTGCAGTTTTATTTGTTTTTCCTACCGAAGTGGATTTTTCTACAGAATTTTGCCAGGAACAACCCTTTTGCTGCCGTGTGTTCTTTTACGTGCGCTAAGTGCATGCTGCACACGGGACCTCGGTTTATCGTCTCAACCGAATGACTAGCGTCCAGTTCACCACTCAAGGTCTAGTGGAGGCGGAGAAAATATCGGCGTTCCCCACTATGCACACACACACACACACACACACACACACACACACACACACACACACACACACACACACACACCTTTATGCTTTTATTGTACATTTCAGTACATTCCGTGCATATGTTGACATAAAGTGCTTGATCATGACCTCATGGTATGTTTTCACTGCTGACCACTACTGTGTGGCCATTGCTGACCACTGCTGACCATAACCCCAAAGTGTTCAAATTGCGTTATTTTGTTATGTATGTGTATAATTATGATGATGTCTTGACTGGCTTTTGACCGATACCTGACCAATGCTGATTACTGTGTTCAAATTGCATCAGTTTGTGACGGTTATGACGTATTAGGATTTTTTTTTTCAACAGGAATTGACCATTAACTGAGCACTTCTGACCACTCCTGACCTTTGCTGACCATTACCTGCCCATGCTGACAGTTTTTTTTTTTAAGGAGGTGTCATTGCCTTGGAACAAATCTATATACGCTACACCACATCTGCCAAGCAGATGCTTAACCAACAGCATAACCCAACGTGCTTAGTCAGGAAGTGAATGCATGCATAGTTGTGTGCCCACCAGAGTGGATTTCCATTACAGAATTTTGCCAGAGGACAACACTCTCGTTGCCATGGGTTCTTTTTCAGTGCGCCAAATGCGTGCTGCACGCGGGACCTCGGTTTATCGGTCTCACCCGAATGACTAGATAAAACGCTCAGTTTTATTCTCCAGTCAAACCTGGGGAAAGGGGACGAGGCGTGGATTCGAACCCGGACCCTCACGAACACTGTATTGTCAGACATGCGTCTTAAGCATCGTGCCACATTCCTCTGAAATCTGAACACATTTATTGCTCACTTTTGGCAACATTTTTTATCCAGTACCGTTCCACCCGACCAAACTAGAAACATCATAATGTCAAGATGTACCCACTCAAATTTTAGCATTTTTGTTTTTTAAAATTTGATTTCTGTTTATTTCATGACCTTTACTGATTTTTAATCAGTACGTAAGCCCTATATTCATTTAATACAATGTTCGTGCATAATCCAGTATGCCATGATTACTTTCTTTTTCACCATTTAGAAAACAACACACGCTTACATCTTACATAAGACGTAACATGACAAAAATATAAGGTGTGACAGATCAACAAAGTCACCCAGCAGTTTGCAGACCGTATACTCATTAACAAACAGCGCTTTTAGCATCGTGTCAAACTGCATGTGAAGTAGATAAATTTTTTTTAAAAGTCGTTAGAAACAACAACGACAAGAACAAAATCAATGAGTTTGGTTGGAAATTACTGACCTTTGCTTATCAGAAACAAGATTCCGCGTCACTCCTCTTAATTTCCAATATTCAAATATCAACTGACGCAGTCTGTCTTTCTCTATTTCCGCCTTTCTTCAATCTCTCTGTTTACCTGCAGTCTGCATAGTTTCAAAGACAGTATGAAATTGAATGGATCTCATCAGCAGCGTCGCCACACTACAGAGCTACTTATATATATATATATATATTTTTTTTTTTTTCTCTCTCTCTCTGCAAGTGTTCTTGTTTCACTACCAGGGTAGATTTATCTACATATTTCTGCTAGGGACAACTTTTTCATTGCTGTGGGTGCTTTTACGTGCATTAAGTGCGTGCTGTACACGAAATCTGGGTTTATCGTCTCATTCGAAATACTACGTCTAATCCGTAAATGAATTGCATCACCAGAAATATGATTATCACATATACCAAAATCCACGTTATTTTCAAGTCTCTCCGAAGACGTCTCTTCAAATTCACATTCGGCACAATGGAAATTCCAGATATTCAGCTTCATCAAAATGTATTGATGTATTGATATTTGAAGCTGTGCATAGATTAATCTCTGAATTAACTCGATTTTAACCAACATTGTTTCCGACGTGTAATATGTGACGGCATATCTTATATGGGGAAATTCTCATCGTTGTTTTTGTTCTAGGTCCTGTCAGTTGGCCCATTCAAGCATAATGTATTATCGACAATCTGATTCTCTCTCCGTATCTATTCATATTTTAAAAATTTCTTTGCCCGCTTGTAAACTTTTTTGTGTCATATGTTCACATAAAAATAACAGATAGGTCAGATATGATATACCTGAATACAAAATCATAGCCGCGGCTGCTCAAAGAAAGAGACTCACTGTCATGTAATGTGCGATTAGAAAACATTCAATTCCAACATCACTGCATTTATGTAACGTTAAACAGCAGTCAAATTAGATCAGACAAACGAATAATGATCTACTAACACATGCTTGAATGTATTTAACAAAACATCCAGTTAATGTTATACGACAGATTTGTAGTCTGAGTTTGGTCTCTGACCGAAGGTAGTCACTACTTAATGATAATGATAACAATGATAATAATAATGATGATGATAATCATCATCATCTGTGACCGTTCTTATCACATATTTTAGAACTTCTTCTTCTTCTTCTGCGTTCACTCGTATGCACACGAGTGGGCTTTTACGTGTATGACCGTTTTTACCCCGCCATGTAGGCAGCCATACTCCGTTTTCGGGGGTGTGCATGCTGGGTATGTTCTTGTTTCCATAACCCACCGAACGCTGACATGGATTACAGGATCTTTAACGTGCGCATTTGATCTTCTGCTTGCATATACACACGAAGGGGGTTTAGGCACTAGCAGGTCTGCACATATGTTGACCTGGGAGATCGTAAAAATCTCCACCCTTCACCCACCAGGCGCCGTCACCGTGATTCGAACCCGGTACCCTCAGATTGAAAGTCCAACGCTTTAACCACTCGGCTATTGCGCCCGTCACATATTTTAGAACGATATATGCCGTTAGCTTAATGTTGAACTGCTGTTTGTGCGAACCCATGTAAAAAAAAAAAAAAAAAAAAAAAAATATATATATATATTAATATATATTATATACATATATATATTAATTTTCTTTAACTGAATAAAGAGTTGTTTAAACCGTATCTAACAATACAACTACACAATCTGTCTCAAACTTCTTTCAACACCCAGCTTTGTCTCTGAAATTGAAGCTCGCTTGCCGGTTGGTGTGTGCAGTTTTTTTTGTTTTGTTTCTTTTTGTTTGCTTTTTGGTTTTTTAATACCTGAAAGCAAGCTACATAATATGTAGGTCGGGTGGATTGGAGGTTGGGATGGAAGGGAGAGAGAGAGAGTGGGGGTGGAGCAGTGAAGTCGACCCGTCGACCTGCGGGTACACCTAACACCTGATCTCTCTGGCTGCACTTCCGTCGTTTTTTTTTGTTTTTTTTTGTTTTTTTTGTTTCTCCGCCTTTTTAAAAAAATTTTTTTTTTAAAAGATACCCTGTTACTGATCTTTGTCCTTCTCCCAAAGGGGTGGACCCACCCGCTGGGCTACAATAATTATTACCAGGCGCCTGCAAGGAAATGAAGGAAATTGGCGTTGAGTTTTTTTTCTGCGCCTTCTTTTTTTTTTTTTTTTTTTTTTTAACCTGTGCTTTTTTTCTTTTCTTTTTTTTTGCTTCCGTACCCCACCCCGCCCCGCCCTCCAACCCCCCCCCTCCACCCCGTCCACCACCCCTTTCCAGCCAAACTGTTGTTTTAGAAGGGTATTGTTTAAAACCGGTTTTTCTTTTTTTTTTTTTTTTTTTTCGGTCGGGTGTTGGAGATACGGGTGTGGGGTGAAAGCAGGGTAGGTGTGAGTGGGGTTGGGGGCGGGGTGAGGATGTGGGGTTGAGAGGTTAGGGGGAGCGGGGCGGAGGTGGGGGGGAGAGAGTAGGTCGGGAAGGGTGGAGTTCAGAGAGAAAGGAAATGGGAGGGGGGAGGGGTGGGGGTGGGGTGAGGGGGTGGAATGAGAGTGGTGTGTGTTTGTGTTTGTGTGTGTGTGTGTGTGTGTGTGTGTGTGTGTGTGTTACGTAAAGTCAAATCAAAATGATCTTTATCAACAAGGGTAAAAGAATAGTCTTATACAGCTTTTCCCACATCCTGCCCTCAGAAAAAAAAAAAAAAATAAAACACACACACACACACATAAATAAACCACCAAAAAACAAAACAAAAAAAAAAAAAAAAAAAAAGAAAGAAAGAAAAAATAAAATAAATTCAGAATAGGAGAATACAAGGGGAGAAAGAGATGATAGGGAAAGCATAACAAAAACAATCAACCATTATAAGCGTGTGTGTGTGTGTGCGTGTGTGTGTGTGTGTGTGTGTGTGTGTGTGTGTGTGCGCGTGTGTGTGTGTGTCCGTTACAGTCCCTCACTCACGTCTTTAAAAAAACAAAAACACCTAAAACTATTTTTTCAAAATTATTCTAAAGCAGTCTTCACATCATTTCGTTTCAAACAGTCTCTTCAATGGTGAAATGAGATACTCCATTAATATTCTGTAATCGTTGGATCCATTTTTTTTCCATGTGTGTGTGCGTTGTGTGTGTGTGTGTGTGTGTGTGTGTGTGTGTGTGAAACTTTTTCAACTTTCGGTTTAAAAAAAAAATTATTGAAAACAATCCTTTTGGTTTATAGATGATTTTATTCTCAAAAGCAAGTAAAGACATTGCGAACACATAGAGCAGCAGCAAGCTGGAGATTATGGTGTGTGCTCGGGGAAAAAAATGTATTGTGAAGAAAGGTTACAACATGATTCTATTCGTAAAAT
>NC_134885.1:40507026-40509526 GCF_041734735.1 Babylonia areolata | reverse complement strand
TTTCTTTACTGAAAAAGAGAACGGCTGATGCTTTCTTTCAGGATTTTTGTTTGTTTGGTTGGTTGTTTTTTTGTTTTGGTTTTTCTTTGGTGATTATATATATATATCTTGTGTGTGTGTGTGTGTGTGTGTGTGTGTGTATGCATGTGTGTGTGTGTGCGTGTATGTGTGTGTGTGTGTGTGTGTGTGTGTATGTGTGTGTGTGTTTGTGTGTTTTTGTGTGTGTTTTTTTTGTGTCTGTTGTGGGTTTTTTTTTCGGTTTTTGTTGTTGTTGTTGTTGTCAAAATGTAGAAATGATTGAGCGCGTAAAGGACAGAAATAGAAACAGCTATGAGGTCACAAACAGCTGCATTTTTCGAGAACATATGTCCGCATTGTGTCATCGTGACATATTGACAAGCGGTGCTGATTAGGGAAGAGGGGGGGGGGGTAATGGTAGTGATGGAGGAGGAGGAGGAGGATGGAAAATAAAACAAGAGAGAGGGAGAGAGGTAGGGAGGAAAGAAAGACTGGAGGAGGAAGAGAGAGAGAGAGGGGGGGAAAGACAGACAGTTGCAGACAGACACAGGTAAGAACAGAGAGAGGAACACACAGAGAGAGAGAGAGGGAGAGAGAGCGAGAGAGAAAGAGGGACAGTTAGATAGACCCAGACAGACACACATACAGATAGACATACCGACCGACAAAGACCTAAAAGAACACACACACACACACACACACACACACACACACACACACACACACACACACACACACACACACACACACACACACACACACACACACACACACACACACACACACACACACACACACACACGCGCGCGGAGGCCTATATAAGAACGGACAGAGAGGAAAAGAGACAGACTGACAGACAGACGGAGAGACATACACAAACAGAAAAAGACAGTGGGGATGGGGGTGGGGGTTGGGGAGGGAGAGATAGACGAATAGACAGACAGACAGAGATGTACTCCTACCTTCTTGGGTAGACAGACTTCTCCACACCTGTTCCTGTAACTCCTGAATGTGGAATACGGCTGCCTCCACGACGCCAGTCTGAAACAGCAGCCTGAGTGTCCTGAGTTACGCTGTGTAGAAGTCAAGTCAAGTCAAGTCAAGTCAAGTATCTCCAAAGAAAACAAAAACAAAACAAACTAGCGTGTCGTGGTCGTGTAGCTCATGTTCACGATGCGACCATGAGATATACATATAATTAACAGTTTCAGTTTCAGTAGTTCAAGGAGGTGTCACTGCGTTCGGACAAATCCATATACGCTACACCACATCTGCCAAGCAGCGTAACCGAACGCGCTTAGTCAGGCCTTGAGAGAGGAAAAAAAGGTGAATAAATAATAGATAAGCGTACATAAATAAATAAATAATTTATTTGTGATTTCTGTATGGTGATACTTAATCAAGATTTTGCGCCTTATAAATATTATTATTATTAGTAGTAGTAGTATATATATATAAATATATATGTTAATCTTTTTTTTTATTTGTTTGTTTTTTTATTTTATTTTATTTTATTTTATTTCTCAAGGCTTGACAAAGCGCAAATAAATAATTAACAGACATGTAGATGTTTAAATTTTCTTCCGTTTTTCAAGTCAACTTTATTATCTCCAAAGAAACAACACCATCACCAACACCAACAACAACACGTCGTGGTTGTGTAGTTCATGTTCAAGAAGAAACTATAAGATATGCATTTAATATATATATACATGTACGTGTTTAAATTTTCTTCGGTTTTCCAGGTTTGAAGACAGCCTGGAGAAAAGTGAAATTCATCACCAGCACAGCTCCCCCTCGTCCCCCACAGGAGCGGAACCCACCACGCATCAGTATCAGTATCAGTATCAGTATCAGTATCTGTATCAGTATCAGTATCGGTATCAGTATCAGTATCGGTATCAGTATCAGTATCAGTATCGGTATCAGTATCAGTATCGGTATCAGTATCAGTATCAGTATCGGTATCAGTATCAGTATCGGTATCAGTATCGGTATCAGTATCAGTATCAGTATCGGTATCAGTATCAGTATCAGTATCAGTATCAGTAGCTCAAGGAGGCGTCACTGCGTTCGGTCAAATCCATATACGCTACACCACATCTGCCAAGCAGATGCCTGACCAGCAGCACAACCCAACGCGCTTTGTCAAGCCTTGAGAAAAAAACAAACAAAAAACAAAATAAAAAATAACAAACAAACAAATAATAATAGGTGGATATATAAAAATACTACTACTACTACTACTACTACTACTACTACTATCTATAAGGCGCAAAATCTTGATTAAAAATCACCATACAGAAGTCACAACTGAACCCCGTCCAGCTGTTCTACCACCTCGGAAGCATCACCACCACTGACGCCAGACTTGATACTGAAGTGGACAGCAGACTGGCCCAGGCCTGCAGTGCCCCTGGAAGGGTACACATGAGGGTGGGGAACAAACACCACCTCACACCAGAGACTAGGGGCAGCGTCT
>NC_134885.1:40482026-40502026 GCF_041734735.1 Babylonia areolata | reverse complement strand
AGAAGACTAAGAAGAAGAAATAATGAGAAGAAGACAACTAGGAGAAGAACTAAGAAGAAGAAGACAATGCTAAGATAAGAACTAAGAAGAAGAAGACAAAAAGAGAAGAAGACTAGAAGAGAACTAGTCTAAGAGAAGATAAAAAGAGAAGAAGACTAGAAGAGAACTAGTCTAAGAGAAGATAAAAAGAGAAGAAGACAGTGCAGCGATACGTAGCGAGGTGTCAGCTGTTGTGGGGACACACACGACACACTGCCCGCGACACAGCAAGAGAGAGAGAGAGCAGGCTCTGGTCAGATGACTGACCAGGTATGAAATGACCACTCATCATTCACTGTGCCAATTTATGCAAGTTTAGCGGACCGCAAAGTGCGTCACGTGTGCTTGCAAGCAGATCGTCACTAATCACGGAGAATCCGATGACAATTGTGTTTGTTTAAAGGTGTTCAGTGATAGATTTCTAAATGATTCCTGAACCGATTTACGTCGGATAAGTTGCAAAAGAAAGAGCTCAACGCCTACTTTATAATGAGTGTAAAATGAAGTGTTGATTATTTAAGATGAATTTATAATCTTAATTTAAGTCACCTGAACAGGGTCAGTTTTAACGAGCTCGTCGCTGAAAATTACAAACTGCGTTAAATCAGTTTCACGTAGGCGAACATAAATGGAATAGATTTAAAGATGGAATTAAGACGATTCTGCTAGTATATAATACTAGTAGTTTACTGGTCTGACAAAAGAGCTATTAATTAAATACTGTGGAACAGAAACACAAGTTTGCTCTCAGCCAATGACGTATCGCGACGCGACACTGGTCGAGCAGTCAGCAGGTGGTCTGGCCAGGACAAAATGATGTAAGCAGAGTGACGTCACACATTCTGTGCGCGGGTTAGGACGGAAAACGTCGTCTGCTCTGGCTTGTGCGTGAATAGTGTTGGAGCAAGCATAGCGCGCTTGGTCACACCGAGGACAATGAAATAATGTATTATTTTTTTCCCCATGAACAAATGTCGTATTTTCTTCTTTTTTTCTGTCTTTCGATCCGCCTTTTGACATAAGCACAGAAGCACAAAAACCTTGGGAAGGACATCAAGCATGGCTTATTTAAACCCTACCCAATAAGAAACAAGTACACATCAAACTTTTGCCGACAAGTTAATTATGGACAACAAGCATGGCTTATTTAAACCCTACCCAATAAGAAACAAGTACACATCAAACTTTTGCCGACAAGTTAATTATGGGAATCGAAGTATATGAAGTCACACTGGCAAGTATACATATGAGGCAAAAACAGTACATAAAGAGACACAAAATTACCCAGTTAAAGTATCTAAAAGAGGAAACAGTAGCGCTATTTGTGAAGAACGGGTACAGCATGATTCTCCTTGTTAAATATGTTTCGGATGTTCTAGTCATATTATATCTCTGAGTGACCAATATAATGTTCAAAGTTCGATGGATTTAGCCAATGATTTGTTAGAATTTCTCCTCTCTCCTCTGGTCTGCTGTTTATGATTAAGGTATACCTATTTGATACAAATGATATTATGGTTCATCAGCCGTCATGTTAAAATTGGAGTGCAGTGTATCAGCACAGTATAAGCATTAAGCTTGCTAATGCTCTTTTGTCTTTGCAGTTTCAGTTTCAGTTTCAGTAGCTCAAGGAGGCGTCACTGCGTTCGGACAAATCCATATACGCTACACCACATCTGCCAAGCAGATGCCTGACCAGCAGCGTAACCCAACGCGCTTAGTCAGGCCTTGAGAAAAAAAAGAAAAAAAGAAAAAAAAGGTGAATAAATAATAGATAAGCTTACACAAATAAATAAATAAATAAATAAATAAGTAAGTAAATAATAACTATTTAAAAACAAAAACAAAAACACAAAAAACAAAAATAAATAAATAAATAAGATAACAATGATGATAAATAAGCAAATAGATGTAAAACATGAAGACACACATTCACATATACACCCACACATGCATAACAGATATGCACCGAACATGCAGTTTCACAGATATGAAAGCACAGTCAAATACATATAAACGTACATGAGCTCCAACACACACACACACACCACACATTACCGTGCACCTCCTCTACCCCCCTCCTCCACACACTCATTTCTAGTCTACGTATCGCAGCTTCCACGGCACACACACAAATACACACACACACACACACACACACACACACACACACACACACAGAGATGAACACTTACTTGTACAAGCACACACACATATGCCCATATCTCCACACACATATATACAAAGATATATATATATATATCTATCTATATATATATATATATGCGTTCCAATATCCTGTTGCTCCCACAGTGTAGGCATGCATACACTCACATACCTCATCCTCTACCCCACCTCCCCCCGCACCCCCACCTCCCCCTCACACACACACACACACACACACACACACACACACACACACATCTTTGCATTGTAATCATGTGTACTGTTGAACAATTATATATAATTTAAACCAGACAGTAGCACTACATCGCGGAATTGTTATCAAAGAATTCAGAATCGCCCAGATTTCGAAATAAATTCGTGTACTACTTTGAAAACATCAACATTTTCGTCTGAACTCAACTGTGCATTTCCGCACAGCAGAACTGTTAAGATTTCACGTCATTTGAGTTTCGATTTTTTTTCCTTTATTTCATTTAATCATTTATTTATTCATTTATCTGTTTATTTATTCATTTACTTATTTGCTTTGTTTAAACACAATTTTATTTGTTTCAATGAGACTACGAAGCAGCAACAATTAAACATTCAAACATAGTGGAGTGATGGCCTAGAGGTAACGCGTCCGCATAGGAAGCGAGAGAATCTGAGCGCGCTGGTTCGAATCACGGCCAAGCCGCCCATATTTTCTCCCCCTCCACTAGACCTTGAGCGGGTGGTCTGGACGCTGGTCAATCGGATGAGACGATAAACCGATGTCCCGTGTACAGCATGCACTTAGCGCACGTAAAAGAACCCACGGTAACAAAAGGGTTGTTCCTGGCAAAATTCAGTAGAAACATCCACTTCGATAGGAAAAACAAATAAAACTGCATGCAGGAAAAAATACAAAAAATGTGTGGCGCTGTCGACGCGCTCTCCCTGGGGACAGCAGCCCGAATTTTACACAGAGAAATCTGTTGTGACAAAAGAAGAGAAATACAATACAAATACAACATAACGCAGTAATGAATAATGCAGAGGCATACGGAGAGTGCTCTGATAAGATATTGATACGTAGCGCTATCGGGAGATACCCGATAAACATTATTAATATCTTCTTTCTTGAACACGATTGTCTATTTGTTTTTAAAAAGTAATATTAGACATGTGTGCGAGTATGGTAGATGTAGGGGTGGGGGAGCAGGAGAGCCCTCTACCCTCCCCCCCCCGTCCCCCCGCCCTATCCCCCCCACACCCCCACCCCCCACCCCCACTCGCACGCGCACTTGTGTGTGCCCATAAGAAAGGAAGTGAAAAAGAGAGAGACGGAGATGGAGAGAGAGAGTGAAAGAAGGGACACTGAGTGAGAGAAGAGAGAGAGAGAGAGAGAGAGAGAGAGAGAGAGAGAGAGAGAGAGAGAGAGAACGCTGAATGACTTTAATGACTCAGGCCAACAGCCCCTATCATGACATTTGTGAGAATATACATAAAAAAAAGAAAAAGAAAACATTTCATTCAAAAATACCACATGTTCATTATATTCAGCCGTCATACAGACACACACACACACACACACACACACACACACACACACACACACACCCTTCACACGACAAACAACAATCCAAACATACACTTTGTCATACTTATCCATTCACACACTCACGTTCCAAAACTTGCCTACCCCACACGCACATACTTACACAAAATCATTCACAGAGAGAGAGAGAGAAAGAGAGAGAGAGGGAGGAGAGAGAGAGAGAGAGAGAGAGAGAGAGAGAGAGGGAGAGAGAGAGAGAGAGAGAGGGAGAACAACAAATAAAGACTCTTCTTTTCGTTGACAGACTTCGTGGTTGAAAAATCTGCTGCACTGGTAGGTAGAAAACAGCGGGTCCAGTAACGATACAACTACGACTTCTATTACTGATAACAATAATAATAATAACAAGGTTAAAGATGACTATAACAAGAACAACAAGAACAACAACAGTAATAATGATAATAATAAAAGGAAATACTCCTACTACTACTTCTACTCCTCCTCCTCGTACTTCTACTACGACAACGACGACGAGGAGAAATAATAAGAATACAGTAAAATAAATAAATAAATAAATAAAATAAGGGGTGTGGGGGGCGGGGGTGGGGGGTGGGGAGTGGGATTTTGTTGGGGTCAGTCATTATCAGGCGCAATGTTTGATGTGAATTCGAGACAGAAAGAGACAGAGAGAGAGAGAGTGTGTGTGTGTGTGAAAGCAAGAGTGGCAGATAGAAATAGAGACACACACCTAGCCAGAATTACCCAGAGCAATCAATGCCTTCCATTTAACCAGCTCTCTCCAATTCTAAACCAGACGTCCCACTGCAATCACCATCTCGAAATTAAATTCAACAAAAGAAAAAAAAACACACAAAAAAACACAAAAAAACCCCTTCACACCAGTCCTGAAAGCGTGAAAAATCACAGCCCTTTTCTTTTTCGACAGCCGCAAACAACCCCTCACACCCCCACCCAAAAAACACGATCATCCATTATTTCTTTCTCCCGTTAACACTTGACCTCACTAACGCCCGAAACTCCCTTCTTCCATCCAGTCATTCATTCAGTCATTCATTCATTCATGCAGTTCGCGGAGCAGGCGACAACGCGAGAAACGCTGTGATTGGTCCATCAAAGCTGACAGTGGCACGCGCTTCACGCGCTACGTCCCGGCGCGTGCACGCTTCGTGTCAAACCATACCAAGTGTTCAGTCCCCCACGTTTTTATCGGCGCGTTTCATAGGCTTTAATGAAGACAACGCGAACAAGAGGAACCCATACAGTCGGTGCGAGACTGGAGAGAGAGAGAGAGAGAGAGAGAGAGAGGGATCACAAACTCGAACTGACCCCTGAAAAAAAAAAAGAAAAAAAAAAGAAGCGGAAATGGTAGAGGGTTTTCGGTAAGGGGTGGTGTGGTGACACAGAACAGGAAATGAGAGAGGGGTGGTGGGGGGGAGGGGTGGGGTGGGGGGGGGGGGGGCACTGAGCAAAAAATCTATTTTTAGATCAGTGAGGAGGAAGAGAGAGGTGGAGGAGGAAGGGGCCCCGGAAAGGGGATGGTAGAGAGAGAGAGAGAGAGAGAACACTGAACACTGAAATGTTTTATGTCATTAGCTGAAAAGCTCTGGTGACATTGTAGGTACAAATCAGAACAAAGAGAGAGAGAGAGAGAGAGGATAGGGTGTAGGGGAGGGGAATGGGGGCGGGCGGGGGAGGGGGGGGGGGGGCGAGTGCAGCCGGTGCGCGCGCGTGACACGGGAAGCCCAACATGTGCGATGTCCGCCATGCAAGTCCGGAGGGCGCAAAAAGTTTTAGTTCAGACAGATCGCACGTGCGTCGCGTGAGATATGGGTGTCAGCCGGGGAGAGACCGTGGGGTCCTTAACACTTGTGACTCGGCGTCCTCTTGTCATGCATCTGCCAATTTTGGGGGGGACCGTGGCGATTATAGCGTGACATCAATAATGCCAGGATTTGCGGCCACTTAGGAAGAGAATGGTGAAGACATGAAGCCTGTGTAGTAGTTAGTGGTTCTTGTTGTTACTTTTCTAGTGCCGCCAGTCAAGTTTGGCATTGATGGCTGTAGGATGATGTGGAAGAGAGAGAGAGAGAGAGAGAGAGAGAGAAGGAGGGAGGGAGATGGTGGTGGTGATGGTGGGAGGGGTTTGAACACACAAGAGAAACTATCAAAAGATTCACTTTTATTTTATTTCATGGATAACATTTTCTTCGGTTTTCATCACGCAAACAGATACGTACGAAAACAGCAAAGTATTCATATAAGTATTTGCAATAATATTAAATTTGTGGTTTCTTACGGTCGTAAACGCCCAGTCGATCCAGTAAACGCCCACACTCATTTTGGATTATGAAGATTGTACCTTGTAAACGTCCCCCCCTGCCCCCCACCCCCCGCCCCCCTCACCCACACACACCCATCCCCACCCTCTACTTTCAAAACGAAATCCTGAAATAATGACAATCCGGTTTGCTATTCGGAATAGTATTGCTATACAAAGCGACGCAAATTCGGAATGGTATTGCTATACAAAGCGACGCAAATTCGGAACTGGGAATGAAGAGTATAGAACATCTGCATGAAATGTCGGCATGTCACTGAAAACAAACCAGTAAAAATGAAATAAAATAGATAAGACAGTGCGATAATCACAACACTCAACGACGCAGTGCCTTTTTCAGAAGCTAGCGTTTTGTTTTGAACTGTTTGCAGAGAACGGTAGGGTCTGTCCCTGCACACTCAAGTTGTCAAAGTAAAAATCATCGGTCACCAGTAGGTTTGTGCTGCAAAACAAATCTTATGCAGTTGAATTTCAACTGTCGGCAGAGGACTATCCCATACATTGATGTCGCGAGTGACGGGCGCAATAGCCGAGTGGTTAAAGCGTTGGACTGTCAATCTGAGGGTCCCGGGTTCGAATCACGGTGACGGCGCCTGGTGGGTAAAGGGTGGAGATTTTTACGATCTCCCAGGTCAACATATGTGCAGACCTGCTAGTGCCTAAACCCCCTTCGTGTGTATATTCAAGCAGAAGATCAAATACGCACGTTAAAGATCCTGTAATCCATGTCAGCGTTCGGTGGGTTATGGATACAAGAACATACCCAGCATGCACATCCCCGAAAACGGAGTATGGCTGCCTACATGGCGGGGTAAAAACGGTCATACACGTAAAATCCCACTCGTGTGCATACGAGTGAACGTGGGAGTTGCAGCCCACGAACGCAGAAGAAGATGTCGCGAGTTTTACCCTGCCAGTACTTTACAGTGTCACTGAGGGATCAGGGGAAAGGTTGCAGAGTGGTCAAGACGCTCATCTGCCAATACAGAGAGTCCGCGAGAGTCTGGGTTTGAATCCCTCTCTTGCCATTTCTCGCACGTTTGACTGGAAAATCAAACTGAGCGTCTCGTCAATCGGATGAGATGATAAACCGAGGTCCCGTGTGCCGCAGGCGCTTGGTGCATGAAAAAGAACCCGTGGCAACGAGAGTGTTTTCCTCCAGCAAAACTCTGCAGATGAAATCCACTCTGATAGGTACACAAATACGACCTCTAGGCCTGACCGAGAGCGCTGGGTTATGCTGCTGGTCAGGTATCAGCCTAGCAGATGTGTATTTGTATTTGTATTTCTTTTTATCACAACAGATTTCTCTGTGTGAAATTCGGGCTGCTCTCCCCAGGGAGAGCGCGTCGCTATACTACAGCGCCACCCATTTTT
The DNA here is from genome assembly GCF_041734735.1 of Babylonia areolata. Lineage (NCBI taxonomy): Eukaryota > Metazoa > Mollusca > Gastropoda > Neogastropoda > Buccinidae > Babylonia > Babylonia areolata. The sequence continues at coordinate 40,494,545 of NC_134885.1, read as the reverse complement.
TGGTGTTTTTTTTCCTGCGTGCAGTTTTATTTGTTTTTCCTATCGAAGTGGATTTTTTCTACAGAATTTTGCCAGGGACAACCCTTTTGTTGCCGTGGGTTCTTTTACGTGCGCTAAGTGCATGCTGCACACGGGACCTCGGTTTATCGTCTCATCCGAATGACTAGCGTCCAGACCACCACTCAAGGTCTAGTGGAGGGGGAGAAAATATCGGCGGCTGAGCCGTGATTCGAACCAGCGCGCTCAGATTCTTTCGCTTCCTACGCGGACGCGTTACCTCTAGTCCATCACAAAATGTGATCAAGTTATTTGTATTTGTTTGTGGTGTAGCGTATATGGATTTGTCAAAACGCAGTGACGCCTCCTTTAGAAATTAAAACTGAAACTGAAACTGAGGGATCGATTGGGCTCCCTCAAGTAGTTAAGTTCCCTTTAAACAACCTTCCCCAAATTTACTATGAGAAATTTGTGTGCAAAGACAGGGAGGGTACTTACTAGATTGTTCACAGTTATTAGTAGTCATAACTGAATATGAATGTAACTGTAAAAATAGAAGAGTAGTCATGATGATCATCACGACCTTCATAAACAAAATCAACAATAATGTTTCGCGTATTTTTCGCTAATTACACATGGAGACAGGGTTTTGATTTTGATTTTGCTGACACCCACCTGCACCCCCTCCTAAAAAGTTTTTTTAAATTTTTTATCATAGCTCATTTCATTACACACAAACACAAACACACGCACGCACGCACGCACACACACACACACACACACACACACACACACACACACACACACACACACGCACACACACACACACACACACACAAACACACACACACACACACGCACACACACACACAAAACACACACACACACACACACACACACACACACACACACACACACACACACACACACACACACACACACACACACACACACACACACACACACACACACACACACGCACACACACACACACACACACACACACTTAGATACCAACGCGTTAGGGACATTTGATTATCGATTTGACGTTTCGAAATTTACGTGTTTGGGTGATCGATTATATATATATATTATTTTCTTTTTTTCTTCAAGCGACAAGACACCAATTTCTCACCCACCCGCTTCCCATTATTTTTGTATTTCACGGTCATGACCATGCACGTACTTTGTATACGTTCTCAGTATGTAGATTGTACTCATCTAGGTCGTATTTTGGAGTGTTTTTCATCTATCTCAAAATCAAAGAGAGAAATGTACATTCTGGAACAGCCAAGATAAGGGCAGGTAAAGAATAGCTTAATTTGATACCGCAATCAGTAATGTCCCAATTTTTTTTTTTCCTGGGGACAAAATGAAGGGATGGTTGTTTTCAGAATTCCTGTCCGCGGTTATCACCGACACTCATCTGAACTGAAGAGTGCCCGACAGGACACAGGTCACGAAAATCCTCCCCATCTCAATCTGCCCCCCCCCCCCCATGTCCCCCCCTTATCCTCCCGCCCTCCATTCCCCCCCCCCCCCCCCCCCCCACATTTGTACGGATACCACCTGAATGAAACTCACGGACATTTCTACTTGTATTATTATTATCATTATTATTTTCAACCTTTCAACTCCTTCCCGCATTATCATGGATTTTTTTTTAGGTTATTTGGTGTTTTAATGATTTCTTCTTGTATGATTTTTTCCCTCTTAGATTTGGGAAAGGGAGGGAGGGAGGTGAAGGATATTTTCTTTCATCCAATTCTCCTTTTGTTTCTCTCCGGAACCGAAGAATTATTTCCGGGAAGGGAGATCACTGCCACGTGCCGTGTTTTGCGGCTGACCGACTGGCGACCAACAAGTCCGGCAAAAAAAAGAGAGCAGAGAATGACAATGGGTTGGGGGGAGATGAAAAAAAAAGAAAGAAAAAAAGAAAAGCATCATTGCACTGTGGCCATCACATGAATTAACGGCAGTGCGGTCTGCGCCTGTACAAATCTGACCTCCTCTCCCCCTCCCCCCCCCCCCCCCCTTCAATCTTTCTCCATTTCATATCGTTCCTCCTTTCTTTCGATTTAACCCACCCCGCCCCCCACACCCCTTCCCTTCCTCCCGTCTTTCCAACCAGTCTACCCGCACCACGCCTTTCCTGTGTCATACTGTTCTTGGCTTTCTCCCCCCCCCCACACCCCCACCGCCCCTCACCTCCAACCCCCCCGTTGTTTCGCCAACACAAAGAGACACGTGAGGTGGAACGGGATGCATTGATTGGCTGACTGATTGTGGCTCTTGAACAGCTGACTTCTCACTGGTGTTTCAAGAAGAAAAAAGATGAATGAGTTTGGAATCGTTATGATTTTCTGATGAATGGAAGGCAAAATTAATGGGACTTATGTGCTAATGGTATGTTTGTTTATTTGGGAAACAGCTCACGAAAAGTTGATACAAGAGTTTGGAATCGTCATGGTTCTTTCTAGGATAGTTAGACTTCAGTGGAGGAAGCAGTATTTTGGGATAATAGCACATCTGAGATTCAAAGATGAGTTTGTTTTTTCGTTATGGCTTTCGAGTGATAAAAAGAGGGGTGTTTAGTTACACTTACAGCAATACCGTATGCATTGTGTATTCGCACGCACAAATACACATACACAACCTTCTTTCTCTCCTCTTCACACACACACACACACACACACACACACACACACACACACACACACACACACACACCACATTATCTTTCTCTTAGAGTTTTGTCAATCTGTTTCTCTCATTGTCTCTCCATTTATCTGTTCTGTCGCTCTCTTACGTGTTCGTGTGGTGAGTCTCCCTTTTATGGAACGTTTAAAGGGTTCTCCATCGTTACCCAAATTAATGGGCAGGGTAAAACTCCAGTATGACACGCACATCTCTCTCTGTCTCTGTCTCTGTCTCTCTCTCTCTCTCTCCTCCGTTCTCTGCGCATGCTCACATTCTTATAAACACCGAAAGAGGTGAGCAGAAGAGAGAAAAGAAAGAAACAAAGAAACTAGTATATATCTCTTTTTGTACACACACACACACACACACACACACACACACACACATATATATATATATATATATATATATGTGTGTGTGTGTGTGTGTGTGTGTGTGTGTGTACAAATACAAACAGAAAGAGAGAGACAGTGAGAGACAGGGGCAGTGACAGAAAGAGAGAGAGAGAGGGAGGGGAGAGGGGTAGATAGACAGATAGATAGACAGACAGAAAGACAGACAGATAGACAGATAGATAGATAAAAGAGAGGGGGATAAAAAGATATACAAGATAGAGTTTCAGAAATCAAACAATCCGATTCCATATGGATAAAGAGAAGCAGCGAAAGAATGGAAAATTCAGAGGGTACTATGTGGAAATCTTTCGTCATTTTTACACCACGTTTAACCTCAGTTTTCTCCCAACAACACTCGTCATAGAACTGAGTTTATAAACGACCTAAAGGCTTTCGTCCCCAGGGACAATTGTTCAGGGCTGGGATCTTGGACAATAAAACCTGTTGCTGTTATCTGTTTACGTTTTTCAGTTAATCACATTAACGTTGAAACACCGCAGGTGATGATTATGGCCGACGGGGATTAATTCAACCCCAGGAGAGGGCGCAGACTCATAATCATGGTTGAGTGTGCGTGCTAGCTATCTGGGCTAATCAGGTCTCTATTCAGTATGGGCGTCACCACTGGAACGTTATCCGCTTACTGAGTTTCTGTCCTACCTTAACTCACTCAGTACGGCCAGTCCTCTCTTCTCCTCTACACAGACCCCTCGGATGTCCAGTGGGTGTCTGAATGACCCAACCTTTAGCTTCCGTCGTCAGAATTGTTGTGGTATTCTTTGTCAACATGCACGTCTTCAGTATAACAGCCTTCCGCTTGCAATATTTTGATGGTGGTAATTGGGGTGAAACGCTGTTAACGTCGTCTCTTTCGCCGTTCGTATGGAGAGAGTTAAAAGAGCAGGTATCATTCCGTGAATTATCAGCATCAGGGTTTACGTACTCCGATTAGACTTCACCTTCCAGGTTGAGTCTCGTATAATCCGCCAATTATCATTGGAAAGTTGGCGGCATGGCTGACTTATCTAATTTGATACTAATACTATGACCTCATGTTAGGATGAGAAACAAAAACAACAACACACACACACACACACACACACACACACACACACACACACATAAAATGCCGATTTTTACTTTGGATGTTTGTGATTCTAACTCACACAAATCTGACTGCGTGTTCGGAGCTGAAACAAAAACTGATGATTCAACCGGACGTAATAGCAGCAACAGTAGAGTCGTGTTGTGTAATGTTTTCCACAGACCTACGTGTTGGTTCTCGAGACCTGGTCTGGTAGATGTGATGAAGCGAATATTGACCAGTTCGCACGCTCTGACACCTACTTGAAACTGAAAACTGAAAACAAACTGGAGTTTAACGACCAATCAGGGTTCGCCCCATAGGTCACGTGTTGTTAATGTGCGTCCATAGTCTCATCACTCACACCACTCTCTCTCAACCCACAGTCTCATCACTCACACCACACACTCTCAACCCACAGTCTCATCACTCACACCACACACACTCTCAACCCATAGTCTCATCACTCACACCACACACTCTCAACCCACAGTCTCATCACTCACACCACACACTCTCTCAACCCATAGTCTCATCACTCACACCACACACTCTCAACCTACAGTCTCATCACTCACACCACACTCTCTCAACCCACAGTCTCATCACTCACACCACACACCCTCAACCCATAGTCTCATCACTCACACCACACACTCTCAACCCACAGTCTCATCACTCACACCACACACTCTCTCAACCCACAGTCTCATCACTCACACCACACACTCTCAACCCATAGTCTCATCACTCACACCACACACTCTCTCAACCCACAGTCTCATCACTCACACCACACACTGTCAACCCAGTCTCATCACTCACACCACACACTGTCAAGTCTCATCACTCACATCACACACTCTCTCAACCCATAGTCTCATCACTCACACCACACAGTCTCTCAGCCCATAGTCTCATCACTCACACCACACACTCTCAACCCATAGTCTCATCACTCACACCACACTCTCTCAACCCATAGTCTCATCACTCACACCACACTCTCTCAACCCATAGTCTCATCACTCACACCACACACTCTCTCAACCCATAGTCTCATCACTCACACCACACACTCTCAACCCACAGTCTCATCACTCACACCACACTCTCTCAACCCATAGTCTCATCACTCACACCACACACTCTCTCAACCCATAGTCTCATCACTCACATCACACAGTCTCTCAACCCACAGTCTCATCACTCACACCACACTCTCTCAACCCATAGTCTCATCACTCACACCACACTCTCTCAACCCACAGTCTCATCACTCACACCACACTCTCTCAACCCATAGTCTCATCACTCAGACCACACACTCTCAACCCATAGTCTCATCACTCACACCACACACACTCTCAACCCACAGTCTCATCACTCACACTACACACTCTCAACCCATAGTCTCATCACTCACACCACACACTCTCAACCCACAGTCTCATCACTCACACCACACACTCTCAACCCATAGTCTCATCACTCACACCACACTCTCTCAACCCATAGTCTCATCACTCACACCACACACTCTCTCAACCCATAGTCTCATCACTCACACCACACACTCTCAACCCATAGTCTCATCACTCACACCACACACTGTCAACCCACAGTCTCATCACTCACATCACACACTGTCAACCCATAGTCCAATCCGACGCACATAATAACATGACAAAGGTTGAACTAAACGGACAATAACCACTGACCGACGAGGTCAGAAGGGTTACAGACCCCAATAACCTTTTACAGCCATTGGGGCAGTGAACAGACCGCTGGAGAGTTCCGCGGCCATCTTGGATCTTGCGCCAAAGGCGATCGACATAGACAAAAGCAGCAAACATGTGCTGTCCTTCATTTCTTCAGCTGATAGTATCCATTGCTACAGCCAAATTCTGGTCAAATAAGCGCCATTGTATGCACACACAAAGAAGAGAGAGAAAAAAAAAATTCGAAAAACGAAGCCTGCTGTTTTGAACGTTCTGTCTCTCTCGATGGCCTTTGTTGCTCGAAATTTCGGAGCCAATCAACTTTGACAGCACAGATCATGTGACGCGCCTCTACAAGTCATTTGAGCACGGAACTCTCCAGCGGTCCATTAACCCTTTCACTGCCAAATTCGCATTTATGCAGCAGTTAGGTAGAGGACCCATGTCACTGAAGGGTGACCAGGGGTCTCTTATCGATGAACCTACTGCTCTTAATGTTCGGTGGTTTGGTAGGCCATATTTTCTACACATCACAGGGGGAATCCCCAGGTATTCTTTGACACCATGTTTTCTCTGTTTATAGCACAAGGGAATTTCGCACTCTAAATTGATTGGCGGTGAAAGGGTTAATATTCACTGTGTCTAGGGCTTGCTGTATGAATTAAAACGAGACCCAGTCCTTTTCTTCCGACGTTTCAACGTGCCGCGACCCATGTCAGGTTTCCAGTCACACCTGTGTAGAGTGAGGAAGATCGGAGCACAGTGTCTTGCCATAGAATTCAAGTGTCTATGGTCTTGCCCATAGACACAACCTACACCATCACATGCGGAAACGCGGTCTCTGAGACCCATCGCGATAGATCACAGCTTCCTGACGCCGACCAAAGGGCTTTATTCCTGCGCCCCCCGCCACCCACTCCCTCAACCATTCCCCCAGCCACCCTACCTACCCTCTCCTCCCACCCACCCCCACCCCCACACACTTGTCTCTCCCAACCGCCTAATAAACCAACATACAAGGACATTTGCAAATAAAGTCTTTTGCGCCGCCGACGGATACTACGGAATCCTCTGCACTGCATGCCAGCAGGAACCCCATCAGTTAAGGTGTTTGCTCACACCTTTTATGATTTACCGCGGTCTCCCTTTCAAAACACGCCGCCACAGAAGACTTGAAAGAAGTCCCCACAAATCCCCCTCCCCTCCCCTCCCCCCATACCATCCTCTCCCTCCCGCTTCCTCCTCCGCCCCCTCCCCTCCTCCCCTACTCTTATTATCAGCCAACAACTGGAACATTTTGCCGACATAGTCAAACCCACAGACAGCTAATCCCCAACGCGGAACTGTCTCCACACGTTCACCTGTGGTGTACAGTAGGACGGACAGGTCCCTGGTGGTGGTGTTATCTCCAAACTACAAAAGTTACCGCCACTGTAACGGCACGAACTAAGGTTCAAGAAAAGGGAGGGGGCGTAATGGGGCGTGGTGTGGTGGGGGTGGGGTCGTGGTGGGGAGGGGGGGGGAGGTGGATTGGTAACACCGGGGCACTACGAGACACGAAGCTTCGTTTGTCCGGCGCAATAACAGCAACCAAACTCCCAAAACCCAATGAAGCAAAGACTCCGCCCGCAACACGAGAACAAATTGAAACCACGCCACGACACACAACAGCGTCCCGACAAAAACTTCTGATCTTGCCGTCCTCTCCCTCCAATCCCCCCCCCCCCCCGCCCCCCAGCCCCCCACACCCTCACCCGCCCCTACTAAAGGGAAAAGGTGGTGATCGTGAGAAAGGCGGGAGGGTATTAGCGGGATGGATTAGAGCTGTGGCGAAGGAGGAGGAGGAGGAAGATTAGATTTCCCGGCGTTCGAATCAAAGAAGGATTGACATCGTGCACGCTTTGACGCGCACCTTCTGAGAGACCGCGAGGCGTCGAGGCGTCGACACAGGTGCGCGTCGGGAACGGAGTTACGTCCCGCTGCTTTGGATTGAGAGAGATAACTCGATCGCCACCTTGGCTTGGAACTGTGGTGGTGACTAAACTGAGTTATTAGCCTCTGGAGGGATTAGGTTTGGTCAGTTTGTGTGATCCTAGATCTTCAAAGGGGTCACTGCGCGGCGGGAGGGAGATTTGAGATGTTACAAAGACTGGTGTGTGTGTGTGTGTGTGTGTGTGTGTGTGTGTGCGCGTGCGCGCGCGCGTGTGTGTGTGTATTTGTGTCTGTGAGTGAGTGAGTGTGTTTGTGTGTATGTGTGTTGGGGGGGATTGTGTGTGTGTGTGTGTGTGCGTGTGTGTGTGTGTGTGTGTGTGTGTGTGTGTGTGTGTGTGTGTGTGTGTGTGTGTGTGTGTGTGCACGCAGGTGAGTTGGAGGAGTGGCTTCATGATGTCTGCGCTGAGTATTGAAACCGATTTTATTTTCTGAACGTTTTGAGCTCATTCTGAAGTAAAACGTGGAAAATGCATATTCTTCTTCTTCTTCTTCTTATTATTATTAATCTTATCATCAGTTGCAGTAGTAGCAGTAGTAGTATCACCTCATCAAAAGCATCATCATCGTCATTATCATCATTATTATCATGATGATGATAATTATACATTGCGCTCCTTCTCTTCCGCGTATGGGAATATTATGGAAATGTGGAAACATGTTTATTCTTAGTTTCTATTTCAATAAATGATATGAAAAAACAACAACAACATATCTAAGATCCTCTCGTCCAGTTTTGAGCTATAATAAACAAACATAAACAAGAGAGGCAAGGCCTTCAAGACTCACTTGTGATAAATTAAGTCTCCTAGCATTAATTACAGAGTAATTTCCCTTCTTTACTATCTGCACCAAAACGTTTGCAAAATTTAAAAAAAATTCCATGCTTAGCAAAAGAAGTTCCTGTTTGAACAAAAAATGATAATAACGACTCCTCTTGTTGTTGTGTCAGAATAAGAGGTCAAAATGCCAAGTTTAGAGAATACGAAAAATATAAATATAACAGTAAATGCAGTTTGCATATAATTAGGCTTCTTTTTTTAATTTTTTTTTGTATGCCCATCCCAGAGGTGCAATATTGTTTTAAACAAGATGACTGGAAAGAACTGAATTTTTCCCATTTTTATGCCAAATTTGGTGTCAACTGACAACGTATTTGCAGAGAAAATGTCAATGTTAAAGTTTACCACGGACACACACACACAGACACACAGACACACACACACACACACACACACACACACACACACACACACAGACAACCGAACACCGGGTTAAAACATAGACTCACTATGTTTACACAAGTGAGTCAAAAAGGGATATCTAAGATCCTCTCGTCCAGTTATGAGCTATAATCAACAAACATAAATTTAAAAAAAGCTATACAGCGGTTTGCGTGCATACCTTGGATCGAGGCTTTCCGCAGAGGGCAGACTCTGGCAGCGCAGCTTCCAGTCTGGCATACATCTCCGCCTCCGCCTCTCCCTCTTCCTTCTTCTGGAGCAGTGGACTCCTGTTGGTACCACTAGTCTTCTGCTGCCAGGACTGGGAGGTGGGTCCGGAGGCTAAGGCTGAGGCAGACGATGATGGACCGGCCGTGGTTCCAGTGTGTGGCTGCGATGAGTCAGCCTTGAGGTCCATCTGTTAATAATTACGATGTAATAATTAACTGCAAAGTTTTAAAAGCGAATATGTGAAATCCTTTTTATTTGAGAACATATGTTTATTACTCTTGTTTAATCAAGTAATCCGCGTGGGTGGGGGGTGGGTGGGTGCGGGTGTGTGCTGTTAATCTGGTTGTGGTTTTCCGCAATTTATCTTTATTCTTATCTTATCTGTCTATTATAATCAATATGCAATATAGTAGGCTATGCCTATAACTGTATTCAAAATAATGTTTCTTAATTCTTTCTGTTTTTACATTCAGAATACTAGTTGTTACCTGCAGTGTGTGGATGTATGTATGAAACGGTGTATGTGATATTTTTTACATTTGTGTCTTCATAAAATTCGTAAAAGCTGTTGTTGACTTTTACAGTTATGGTCCCCATGTTGTTTACTTCTATTCCCCATGTTGTTTACTCGTCTATGTTGTGATAACGCACCTGACAAAATTTCTCCAGTTGGAGATGATAAAGTTATTCTTATTCTTATCTAATCCGCGAGGTTCGTTGCGTAAGACAGATGGGGAGAAAGCGTCTTTTGTTTAAACAGTATCTTATTTGGAACATGTCACAATACAACACATATCGATGAACAAGGGAACAAGAAAATCTGATATAAAGTCCTGTCCTGATACATGTACATACTGAATGTGTGACGGATGTCATCATAACTAGAAGTGTCTTGTTTAGTGTAGGGTAGGGACACGCTGAGAACAAAGCTTTGGAATGAAAAGGAAGGATCACAAGAAAGGGCGAGACAGGACAGCATGAGACGGGACGATATAAGATAAGGCAAGACAAAACAAGACAACATTCATTAGCAGCGAATGGATAAACATGTGTGTGTGTGTGTGTGTGTGTGTGTGTGTGTGTGTGTTTTAATTCATGCAGTCCCCGGCCTAAACAGGATCCGCATTACACAACAAACATGATGGTGACCCCCCCCCCCCCCCCGCACCCGCCTCCCCAGGTCCCCCAAAAGAGCAGCATCAGAATCTAAGAATGATGTTGTTGGGTTTGGAAAGATCCAGAGAATGTCATAGGGGAGAGTAAATGGGTGGAAAGGATAGAGAGAGAGAGAGGGGGGGGAGACAGACAGAGAGACACTCAATCACACACACACACACACACACACACACACACACACACACACACACACACACAAAAGGAGGGAGTGCAAAATGAGCTGTTAACATTCTAACTACTACATTACATGAAAGGTGCACAAGGTATGCCATTAAACCACGAAGTACTACGAAGAGAGAGAGAGAGAGAGAGAGAGAGAGAGAGAGAGAGAGAGAGAGAGAGAGAGAGACAGACAGACAGACAGACAGACAGACAGACACACAGACACACAGACACACAGAGACAGGAAAGACAGACACACAGACAAACAGGGGCAGCAGCAGCTGGACATAGGGCTATTTCAAGGTCATTAAACACAAACCCTGATCCCAAACCTCTCATCAGCTCCCCCCCCCCCACACACACACACACTCCCTTAGCACCCACCAACCTCACCCCCTTAACCCCCCTCACCCGTCTTCTCCCCCGCCCCCCCCCCCCCCCCCCCCCGCCCCCCTCCCCCCACATACTACAAAAGCCCAAGCAGTTGCCATCAAATGAGAGTACAGACACGTGACCTGTCCTGTCACTGTACCCTGGCACGTGCAACAAGGGGACCAGGTATTATAAGACGTAGCATACAGACAGCTATAGCCGGCCACTGACCCCGAACGACCCCCACCCCCCACCCAACCCCCAACCCCTAGCACGTGGCCAGTCGCTGGCCAGTCTCACAGCCTCGTGTCACCCCATGATGGGCACAGCATAGAAACCTGACAATTATTGAAGAGAGAAACCTGACAATTAAAGACAGATTCTAAAGGGGGGTGAGGGGGATGGGGGAGGGGGTGCGGGGTGGAGGGTAGCGGGGGGGGACAGCGACAAACGGAACAGAAGGGTTTTTAACGACAATCGAAAGTGAAGGTCAGAGAGATGCTTTTTTTTGCTTTTTTTTTTAAATAAAAAAAAAGAAGAAAATTACAAACGGACCACTCGTGTTTTATTCATTTTGAGTTCTGGGGTACAATACGATACGATGCAATACAATGCGATACGCTACGCTACGCTACGCTACGCTACGTTACGATACGATACGATGCAATACAACGCAATGCAATGCAATACAGCACAACACAATTCAGTACAATTCAATACAGTACAATATATCTTTGTTCATCCGTTTGGAAATTGTGCGTTCAAAGTCTCGTCACACACACCACACACATGAAGAGGACAAAGGCTGAATTAAAAAAAAAAAAATAAAAAGGGGGGGGGGGGGGGCGGGTGGTTGGGTGGAGGGTAAAACATATTAAACTAAACAGCGATGAAACGTAGCAGCTTGATTTGACATGCAGTGACGGGCGCAATAGCCGAGTGGTTAAAGCGTTGGACTTTCAACCTGAGGGTCGCGGGTTCGAATCTCGGTAACGGCGCCTGGTGGGTTAAGGGTGGAGATTTTTCCGATCTCCCAGGTCAACATATGTGCAGACCTGCTAGTGCCTGAACCCCCTTCGTGTGTATATGCAAGCAGAAGATCAAATACGCACGTTAAAGATCCTGTAATCCATGTCAGCGTTCGGTGGGTTATGGAAACAAGAACATACCCAGCATGCAGACCCCCGAAAGCGGAGTATGGCTGCCTACATGGCGAGGTAAAAAAACGGTCATACACGTAAAATCCCACTCGTGTGCATACGAGTGAACGTGGGAGTTGCAGCCCACGAACGCAGAAGAAGAAGAAGAAGAAGACATGCAGTAAAAAGAGATATGTTGTGAACTAACATGCATTTTCAGAAAACACACTTTCAGAATAAGAAGCACTACATACATTCGTCAAATGTTATAATTTATTTCTCACATGGCAGGCTCCGCACAAAAAAACAAAGCATTCTTGCACTCCATAA
>NC_134885.1:40457026-40464526 GCF_041734735.1 Babylonia areolata | reverse complement strand
GCAACAGTTAACTCACTCAGTACGGCCAGTCCTCTCTTCTCCTCCACACAGACCCCTCGGATGTCCAATGGGTGTCTGAATGACCCAACCTTTAGCTTCCGTCGTCAGAATTGTGGTATTCTTTGTCAACATTCACCTCTTCAGTATAAGAGCCTTCCGCTTGCAATATTTTGATGATGGTAACTGGGGTGAAACGCTGTTAACGTCGTCTCTTTCGCCGTTCGTATGGAGAGAGTTAACCAAAATTATGCCATGGGTATCAGAGAGTCTGCATGGTTTGTGTGAATGTATGTGTCAGTGATGTAGTTTATGAATGAATGAATGAGTGAGTGAGTGATTCAGTGAACAAAATGACAAGCTGAAATGAAAGAAGAAAAGAAAGAAGTAAGGAACGAACGAATGAATACAAAACAACGCAATGATAATAATTATGATCAACAAACATTCGGTACTCACAGCAAAGAGAACCAGGCTGGCAAATCAGACTGCAGTTCGATCCGTTTGAAATCACGCTATGTGGGAGGAAAACGATAGAGCGAAGAACAAAGAAAAAATCACAAGTAATTGAAAGAAAGAAAATGAGAAAACAGACTGTTCGAGGAAAAACAACAACAACAAACAAACCGCAAAAGGGGGGAGAGGGGGGTAAGGGGTGTGTGGTTCGTCCGTCGGGATCGACGAGGACCATCTAGTCATCCTGGGGGTGGGTGGGTTGGGCTCTGTGGGTGCGCAGATGACTGGTCAGGCCAATCCGCGCCCGGAAGGTTCTGACGCAGTGTGGACAGGGGATGGTGGCGGCTGTCGGGGACTTGCTGGCACTGCTTTTCCTGGCCTGTCTGCGTTGCTCTGCTGCAGCGATTCTGTTGGCCTCACAGGATTTGACGCCTTTGTGGACAGCTGAACGCCACTTTGGTCTGTCCATTGCATTCAGCTTCCATGTGTCGTGGCTGATGTTGAAGGCCTTCAGAGAAGCTTTCAACAACAACAACAACAAACAAACCGCAAAAAAAGAAAAAAGAAAAAAAGGGGGGGGGGGGGGGGGGGGAAAGGGGTAGAGAGTGGATGAAGCTCAGAACAGTCAAACAACTTAAACTGTAAAACAGGCGTAACCCGTCAACCGAACATCCTTACAATTTCACAATTGGTTTAAATAATCTTTAACTCACTCAGTACGGCCAGCCCTCTCTTCCCCTCTACACAGACCCCTCGGATGTCCAGTGGGTGTCTGAATGACCCAACCTTTAGCTTCCGTCGTCAGAATTGTGGTATTCTTTGTCAACATTCACCTCTTCAGTATAAGAGCCTTCCGCTTGCAATATTTTGATGATGGTAATTGGGGTGAAACGCTGTTAACGTCGTCTCTTTCGCCGTTCGTATGGAGAGAGTTAATTATTCAACAATACACATGATTACAATGCAATGAATGACAAAAGAGCATCAACAAGCTTAAAGCTTATACTGTGCTCACAACGTTGTACTTCAATTTGAACATGACGGCTGATGAACCATATTATCAATTGTATCAAATAACATTCATAAACAGTAAGTAATGAAATAATGAAATAAAACAAATAAACAAACAGTACATAATATAGCAAAATAATGCTAATATCAATATTAACATGAGATTAAATTTATCATCACCAGAGTAATCGGCCTGATAGAAGAAAAACACGAAGGAAAAAAGAAGAAGAAACTTTAGAAGAATGGTGGGTAAGGAATTTCACAATGATGGATTAAAAATTAGAAAAAATTTTTTTTTAGGGAAGTAGGGTCGAGGGTTGGGCTGGTGTTTTCTTTAGGAGAAGAGACAAAACGCGGAGGTTTTTTTTTTTTTTTTTTTTTTTCTTCCTTTCTCCCTTTCAATTTTTGTCTGCAAGTGAAAGCATTTGAACAAAACACAGCATAAGTATTATAACGGACAGTAACGAAACTGTGTATTGGAAAGGACCGCGCGTGCACTGTCAAGGTAACCACCACTGCTGTTTCTGGGGAAACCGGATAATCCGTCTCGCGATTTGTCCCTTTAAAAAAAATCTTTATTTATTATCATTAGTTTTTTTTTTTTTTTGATCGCGATCTTCTGTCTGTCTGTTCAGGTATCTGCCAGGCTGGTCAGGCATCTGCTTGGCAGATGTGGTGTAGCGTATATAGTTTTGACCTAACGCAGTGACTGGGGACTGCTGACACTGATACTGTCTGTTCCATGCATGCGAAACAATCTGCACGCGTAAGCACACGCGACTGTACATTGCGCTGTCAAGGTAACCACTGAGCTTCTTCCGGGTGCAGCCGGATAACCCACCCGTCTCAGTCGTGGTTTGTTCTGTTGTTGTTGCTGTTGTTCTTTTTTTTAATTTTTTATCGCGAACTTCTGTTGGTCTGCTGAGTCTGTTTCCTCAGCACATGCACACCACAGGAAGACAATACACGTTGTGTGCATTCATTGTGAGGGAGGACAGGATATTGACGTGTATGGTCCTCCACCACCACCACCCTCCTCCTCCACCCAGCCATCCCAATCTTTTCTCTCCAGTCACCCCTGTCCTCCTCCCACCCCCCTTTTAGTTTCCCTCTGAAGGTTGAGGGTTAACCTACACTGGGCGACGTATGCTCGCCATGGTCATGTTCATGGCCGATGAACAACATTATACAGTCCCACGTTACAGGGAGATGAGGTGTGTGTGTGTGTGTGTGTGTGTGTGTGTGTGAAAAATCAGCCCACCGTGGCTTTTAGTAATGCTGGAGACATCCGCCATTTTTGTTGTGGGTGGCGCCTGGCACGTGGCGACCGAGGTCACATGGTGTCATACCGCGTCCTGACTGAGACGAACGATGGAAACGGAAGCTTTGCGCGCAGAGTGTGTCTGCAAAAAAACTGAGGCGCCAGGGAAGGCTAGGCTTTCAGGACCCCACCTCCCCCTGCCCATCATCCCCCCCCCCTTCCAGACCCTAGAAACACCATACGGACCACACGCCCTTGCAGGCAGAAGGACAGACAGACAGACAGACAGACAGACAGACAAACAAACAGACACTCAGGACTTCACATGCCCTCAGCCCCCCTCCAACAACGAACCATCCCAAACACCAAGAACCCACTACTGAACAACATGACCTTAATCAGGACGAACGCCATGCAACAGGTCGTTCATCTAAACTCTGCCAGCTTATCCCTCCCTGTCCATCCACGAAGTCGGCTGTTTGTCAAGGAAGAGAAGTGTGTTTGTTCTCTCTGTCTCTCTCTCTCTCTCTCTCTCTCTCTCTCTGTGTGTGTGTGTGTGTGTGTGTGTGTGTGTGTGTGTGTCTCTGACATGAATGAATGATATGGACACTTGCGCGGCGCCTATCCTCGGTCGGAGACCAAGCTCTGAGCCCTTGACAAACACGGGGTCATTTGCACAACAGGCTGCCTACCTGGGTGGAAACGACTGACTGCTGCCATTGGGCGCTCATCATTCGTTTCCCGTGTCATTCACTCATATTTCAGGCGCACACACATACACACTCAGACAGATATGTAATATTGTATGTATGTGTGTGACAGTTTTGTTTATTTTCCCCGCCATGTAGGCATCAGATCATGTAGACAAGATCAGGAATGAGGTGATACGAGACATGGTAGGAACAAAACCAGTACTACAACACATAGAACAACAGAGGATCAAGTGGTTTGGACACCTCACACGTATGCCTCTGAACCAACCAGCTCTTCGGGCATACAACACCAAATGCTCTGGCTGGAGAGCCAGAGGAGGACCAAGACGGCGCTGGAGCGACTCAGTGGCAGACACCCTCAGAGCCCACGAGATGTCCCTCCTCCAGGCCACTCGCCTTGCTGCAGACAGACAACTGTATCTCCCCGCGACGCCCACCGGTACAAGCGGAAGGAAAAAGTAAAGTAAAGTAAGTATGTAGTCATCCATACTCTCATACGCTTTCAGGGGTGTGCATGCTGGGTATGTTCTTCTTTTCATAACCGACCGAACGCTGACATGGATTGCAGGATCTTTAACATGCGTTTTTGATCTTCTGCGTGCGTATACACACAAAAGGGGTTTAGTTCAGGCACAAGCATGTCTGCACATGTTGACCCGTGAGATCGGAAAAATCTCCACCCTTTACCCACAAGTCGCTGTTACTGAGATTCGAACCCTGTGAAACGCTTTAACCACTCGGCTATTTCGCCCGGGGGTTGGGGGGTAGGTGGGGTAGTACACAGCAAGGTACGAACATAAATCGAAAATCATACACAAACACAGATACAGTAGAAATTATGATACATACAAGTGCATGTCAATATGAAAACTTGTGCATACTCACACGTGCACGCACTGCACACACATACACACACACACACACACACACACGCACACACAATTCTCTCTCTCTCTCTCTCTCTCTCTCACACACACACACAAACACCAACATCAACAACAAAAGGGTGGGGGCGGTTGGGGGAACTGAAAAGAAGAAGAAAAATAAAACACGGGGCGGGCAGGGCGGGGGGAAACTGACCACAGGAGGTGACCAACAGCCATGATCGATGGCACGCAATTTTTCACT
This sequence comes from Babylonia areolata, assembly GCF_041734735.1. Classification (NCBI taxonomy): domain Eukaryota; kingdom Metazoa; phylum Mollusca; class Gastropoda; order Neogastropoda; family Buccinidae; genus Babylonia; species Babylonia areolata. The sequence continues at coordinate 40,459,960 of NC_134885.1, read as the reverse complement.
GGAGTCGCGTGCCCTGAGATTACAAAGTGATGGGCATTGTTGTGGGCTTGCTCCATGCCCGCAGGGTGGTTGTTGAACCAGAAATACCGGGCGTGAGGTGGTCTGTGTGTGTGTGTGTGTGTAACTGATACCACGAGGCTATTTAAACTGTTTAGGACGAGTGACCAGTACAATGTCCGGTTCACTTGGCTCTAGCGACGATCTCTCAGTCACAATGCTGTGAGCTCGAATCGCATCGAATAGACCGCTGAAGAGTTCCATGCTGACTGACTCATAGAGGCGCGTCACATGATCTGTGCTCTCGAAGTTGATTGGCTCTCCGAAATTTCGAGCAACAAGGCGACCGAAAGAGGCAGAACCTGCGAAACAGAAGACTGCTTTCTTCGACTTTTTGCTTCATATTTTTTTTTTTAAATTTATTGTACGTATAATATTTTAAAGAGTTTGGTCGTTAGCAATGGAGGCTATCAACTGAAGAAATGGGGGACAGTGCATGTTTGCTGCTTTTGCCTATGTCGATCGTCTTCAGCATTGTTCGCCTTTTCGAGTAAAAGTTAGATGCGCATGCACAAGATCCAAGATGGCCGCGGAACTCTCTAGCGGTCTATTGAGTCTCTGAGGGTCTGGGTTCGAGTCCTCCCGCTCTCGCCCTTGCTCCCAAGTAATGACTGGAAAAATGAAACTGAGCGTCTAGTCATTCTGATGAGACGATAAACCGAGGTCCCTTGTGGACCACACACGCACTTAGCGCATTGAACAAGAACCCATGGCAACAAAAGTGTTGTCTTCTGGTAAAATAATGTAAAATAAATACTTTCTGATTGTCTTGTATTATATTGTATTGTATTGTATTGTATTTCTTTTTTGTCACAACAGATTTCTCTGTGTGAAATTCGGGCTGCTCTCCACAGGGAGAACGCGTCACTACACTATAGCGCCACCTCTTTTTTTTTTTTTTTTTTTCCTGCCTGCGGTTTTATTTGTTTTTCCTATCGAAGTGGATTTTTCTACAGAATTTTTGTCAGGAACAACCCTTTTGTTGCTGTGGGTTCTTTTACATGCGCTAAGTGCATGCTGCACACGGGACCTCGGTTTATTGTCTCATCTGAATGACTATCGTCAAGACCACCACTCAAGGTCTAGTGGAGGGGGAGAAAATATCGGCAGATGAGCCGTGATTCGAACCAGCGCGCACAGATTCTCTCGCTTCCTAGGCGGACGCGTTACCTCTAAGCCATCACTCCACAGTAGCGTACATGGATCTGTCCGAATGCAGTGACGCTCCTTTGGCCGGACTAAACCTGAAACTGATCGGTCTCTGACGTAGATCAGTTTCAGTTTCAGTTTCAGTAGCTCAAGGAGGCGTCACTGCGTTCGGACAAATCCATATACGCTAAACCACATCTGCCAAGCATGTGACGGGTAGAGCTTAAGTAATCAGTCAGCTGTAGTAAAATCTTCAGTGATGTAAAATGCAAATTTCATGAAAAAAATAATAGTGGAAGTAAAGCGTAGCTGTATGATCACGTGTTAACTTCTAGGTATGATGACACCAGTTTGTACATGTATCAGGACAGGACTTTATATAAGATTTTCTTGTTGTCCTGTTCATCGATATCTGTGTTGTATTGTGACATGTTCCAAATAAAATGCTGTTTGAACCAAAGCGTAGCTGAATTATTCTCTGCGGAACAACTGTAAACAAGATATGAACTGGTGATATTTTCATCACCTTTATCGTCTTCATCATCATGAACTTCGTCATCATCATCAACAACACCATGAGCAGCATCAAACATCATCATTACAATCAACATCACGAACATCACCATCAACGGACATCAACATCATCATCATCATCACCATCACGATCAGCATCATCATCACCATCATCGTCACCACCATCAACGTCATCACCGGCATCAAAATCACCATCCACAACATCATTATCATCATCATCGCCAACACCATCTTCATTAAAATGTGTATCGATACTGTTCTTACAGCCATACATTTTTTTAACAATTGCTTATTAACCGTCGATTACAGATACACAACAGTATCAGTATCAGTATCAGTATCAGTAGCTCAAGGAGGCGTCACTGTGTTCGGACAAATCCATATACGCTACACCACATCTGCTAAGCAGATGCCTGACCAGCAGCGTAAACCAACGTGCTTAGTCAGGCCTTGAGAAAAGAAAAAAAAGAAGAAAAGAAAGAAAAAGTAAATGAATATTCAAATTAGAAAATAGATTTAAAAAAAAGAAAAGAAAAAAAAAGAAAAGAAAAGGAAAATGATGATGAAGATGATGATGATGATGATGATGATGATGATGATGATGATGATGATGATAACAATATACAACAGCTAAGCGGAAGCATGACTGTTTCTCTGTAAAAAAATTATCATTTTCTCATTGTCCATTGTCCTATTACAACATTCACTTGTGTTTCAGGTTTAAGACCACCGATTTTCTTTCGTTCGGGGCATAGTTATACAAAAATATGCGTAATCCAAGACAGCATCAGTTTCAGTATTCGTATTCGTAATCGTATTCGTATTCTCTCTCTCTCTCTCTCACTCTCTCTCTCTCTCTCTCACGACCCCATTCTCTCTCATTTATAAGAGTTTGCAAATGCCCACAACGTCCATTCGCAATCTTTCTCTCTCTCTCTCTCTCTCTCTCTCTCTCTCTCTTTCTCCTTCTCCCGTCTTTCCTTCCACCTTCTCTCTGTCTCTGTCAGTCTCTGCCTGTCTGTCTGTCTGCCTGTTCGTCTGCCTCCCCCTGCTCCTCCCTCCCTCCCTCCCTCCCTCTCTCTCTCTCTCTTTCTTTCTCTTTCTCTGGCAGACAGGCGCAGGCACGTGCAGTTATAGAGGCAGTGCACGTGAACGGACACACGGCCTGAGTAGCTACCGTGGGACGCCGCCTGC
>NC_134885.1:40449526-40452026 GCF_041734735.1 Babylonia areolata | reverse complement strand
TGTCTTAAATTTGTATGTCTTGCTGTAAAGCGCGGTGAGCCCCATTTGAGATGGGGGTACTGCGCTATATAAGCCTGCATATTATTATTATCATTTTTATTATCATTAAATGATTTTGCCAGGGGACAACTAATGATATTTAAAGTTTATGTTGTCATGAGTTCTTTTTCAGTGTTCCGACCTCTTGCTGCAGAACGGAGAGACGTCGGTTTATCGTCTTCTCCCAATGACAAGATGCCCAGTTTGACTCGATCCAGTCAAACGTGGTAGAAAGGGCGAAACCCAGACACCGCAGATCGAATCCGTCGCTCAAAGCAGCCTCAAGATTTGTACTTGCAAAATATTATTATCAACACCTACACGCGCGCCTACATCCACACCACACCTCCCCCACCCCCCAACCCATGAAAGAATCAACAGGATCTTAGTTAAAAACGGAGGTGCAAGGGTGTGTGTGACTCAGTGTTTTTAGTTAGTCTCCGCCCGGCCACACCCCCTTCAGTCTCCTCGTTACCCTCACCCACCCCCCATTTCGCTCCTTGTGATGTTTAAAATAATATATAAAAAAAAGAGAGGAGAAAAGGGAAAGAAAAACCAAGTAAAAGAAACACAAAGCAGGACTCAAGATCAATCTGTTCGAAGTTACCTCCCTCTCCCAACAACCAACAGCTTTACATTTTCACACACCCTCAACAAAACAAACCTGGCCGCCCACAAAGGCTGATCGCTTGCGAGAACTATGCCATATTGACGTTCCGATAAAATTCATGTGTGTGTGTGTCTCTGTGTGTGTCGCCAAAAGAATAACAATTAAAACATGCGACAGTTGTGGAGTCAATGGCTCCCGGCGGAGAGACTGTGCGAAGAACCCAGCCCTCTTCCCCTCCCCTCCCCTCCCCTCGCCTCGCACCCCTCGCGTTCCCACGCTACCACGCGCGCAGCGGACGACGACAACTTCGTCGCCCCGTTTAAACATGTTAGTTTTATCCTTGCGCGTGGGGAAACCCGCATAAAACGGAAACAACAAAGACGATATTGAATCTTAACAAACATTGCTATATGGATAAAGATGAGTAACATTTAAGGAGGAAGAGTCTGCGATGAGCAATTCACTGATGTTTGGATGTTGAAGCGGTGTTTTTCCGAGGAACTATTTTCTCTCGCGTACTGGGACTACGTTGTGAGCGGGCTGAAGGAAACTCCATAAGACCCCTCGGCACTGCAACCAACGCATTCATTCAACAACATTTCACTGGCACGGAAGAACGACTTGCGGGCAACCTTGACTACAACGTGCATTGTTGTTGTGAGTGGACCTTGTTGTTGGAATATCAAACGACCGGCACGCTTCACTGACGAACCGAAGGTGAGTTTTTCGTCTGCTCGCTTGACCCCATGACGTGAGAGGAGTGTGGTGTAAAAAGCGTACGTTCAGTAGCGATGTTTGAAGTGCCAGCTGTTGAAGGTTTTTTTTGTTGCCTGGGTGTCCAGCCCCAGTGACAGCTTACCTAAGTCCGCACTGGTTCGCTCGTCCTCCGACTGAGCCGCCTTTCCCGCGCTCTGCCTGCTTGTCGTCTGCAACAAGTAACATATGGTCACTTTTGTCATTGCTTCCTCTGGATCGATACCAAAAGGAAACGATCCTTTCGGCTGTGGAGGGCCACTGTTAAAAACTGAGTGTTCGGCGTTTGTAGTTTTGATGTTTTGTCTGTTTTTTTTTGGGTTTTTTTTTCAATTTCAAGTAGATTGCTGTAGATGGTAGGGATTGTATGATTTTCTTTTTGTTTGTCAGCTGGTCGAACCATGTCATGTTAAAGACCTGTTGACATCATTACGTCATGTAGCTTTTTATTTACATATAATGAATGTCTTACTATGTACATAACGAAATGGCATTGTGTAAATGATTGTTTTAAGACCAGCACTTTGTGGTGATTTGTTCGTTTCACTACTGAGCGTTTTGTTGCTCAGATTTGGGTGTGACAATGAAACATATGGTATCGTCTTGCTCCTCCTCTTTCGCTCATGCTGTTCAGTCACGGACAGAAAATCATTAAGCGATCGGCACGACGTATATTTTTGATGCGAGTTCATGTTTGATAGGCGGCATTGGACACGACCATTTTTTTTTCTTCTGTCCAAGTGTTTTACTTTGGTTGAGATTAGTTCAACAACTGTAAGTCTGGTTTTGTCATAGTTCGCAGTGCGTTTCAGTGAAGGGGGGATATACTGAGTAGCTGAGTCATAAGGAGTGGGGACGGGGTGAGAAAGACTGAGAGGAAAACATCTGTCTCTCGACTGGAATGATTGAAGACAATAAATGATGTGTAAGGTATATGATATTATTTCTGTTCTGATTTTAAGCTGTGTATACACTTCAGCAGTTACCACCCAAACAGTGCTTACATAGTTTTTCTTACTGTATGACATAAAAACAAGATAACAGCTGGCGACAGACAGGTCAGGGGTAGGGACAAGTAAAACAGCAGAGAGATGGTGG
>NC_134885.1:40442026-40444526 GCF_041734735.1 Babylonia areolata | reverse complement strand
GGGTGTGGGTAGGTGGGTGGGTGAGACGCGGGTATTGTCATATAGATGGTATTGTTCAAGCCATCCTTGCTACCATCCAGTCTCCTACAGTTTTTTGGTTTTTAAAAATTTTTTTTATTTGGGGTGGAGGTTAGGGTGGTGAGGGAGATGGCCGAAAGCTAGCAAAATATGCATCACAAAACCCGTACAGACCCACCCTATTCATCCCACTCCAACATCAGCCCCTCCCCTTCCCTCAGAACCCTCCCTCATCTTTTTACCATTCTTCAAAGGGTGGATGGGGGGCGGGGGATGGGAGTGGGGGGGGGTGTGTGCTGAGGCTTTGAGGGAGGGGGGGGGGGAAGATAACCTAGAGCTATATATGTATCACAAAACCACAGACCCACCCCAGTTTACCCCACCCCCCCCACCCCTACCCTCCCGCCTACCATTCCCTCAGTAGCTTTCATTCTTGTCTTTTTTCTTTCTTTTTTTTTATTATGGAGGGGTGGGGGCTTGGGGGAGGTCATTCATTCATCTACCCACGGGGTGCACGTGTTCTGTGTACTCTCAGACTTGACACCTATGGCGATCAAAGCAAAGCGCAACCACCACAAAAGATGGAGTGGTTGGGACAAACACAAAAAAAGTTTCGAACTGGGGAAGGCGTGGTCAGTGGACCTTTCACCGCTGGGAGTAAGTAAAAAAAAAAAAAATTAAAAAAAAATTAAAAAAAAGAGAGGGAGAGGGGAGGAGAGAGAGAGAGAACGTGGGTTGAGAGAAGGGAGAGAGTACGGCATACATGTAGAGAGGGGGAGACATCGAGGGGGCGACACACACACACACACACACACACACACACACACACACACACGCACACACACACACACACACACACACACACACAGAGAGAGAGAGAGAGACTGGGTGCACTGTTTCCCATGTGACCACCACCACCGTGGCTGCAGAAAAAGGGGGTGAGTGGAAGGGAAGAGAAGGGGTGGCTTACCCACCTTGTACCGCATATCACCCCCCTCCCACCCCCACCCCCCCCAAAAAAACAGCTGCTTCAGAGATGACGGGTGAGATAGCCGATGGGAGATTGTCTGTGGACAGCATGTCAGTCAAGGAGGGAAGCGGAACGGTGAAGGGTTGGGGTATAGTGTGTGTGTGTGTGTGTGTGTGTGTGTGTGTGTGTGTGTGTGTCGGTGTGAGAGATAAATAGAAAGAGGGTGTGTGTGTGTGTGAGATAATAGAAAGAGGGAGTATGTGTGTGTGTGTGTGTGTGTGTCGGTGTCGGTGTCGGTGTGAGAGATAAATAGAAAGAGGGTGTGTGTATGTGTGTGTGTGTGTGTGTGTGTGTGTGAAGGAATTATGTGCTTGTGGGTGCTTATATGGCACTCGTGGCAGCAGCTGCGTGTTGAATGTTTAAACACGTACGTGTGTGAGGGGTGTGGGGGAAAGACGAGGGGTGGGGACCATTGTGATGGTCAGTAAAAGGTGTGACCAGTACGCGGGCGCCGGCTGGGTTGCAGACGCGCCACGCGGGTCAGGGTCAAAGGTCAGCGTGGAGGTGGCAGGGGGAGATCACTGACCGACTGTGATGTCTGGGTGCAGTGGACCGTGGGGCACTGTCCTCGGGTTTCCTTGTTCCTCGCCCATAGCTCACAAGACATCTAGGTAGACAAACAGGGACACTTGAGAAGAAAATAACAGAGCAGTGGGTGGGGTAGGGAGGGCGTGAGATGGGGGGTGGGGGTGGGGATGTTTTTTTCATGAAAACAAAGTTACGAGTAAACTTTTTAAACGAAGAAATTTCCACGAGATCTTGAAAAAAAAAAATCATATATGAGGAGGGGAGTGACCAAGAAAGCGTGTTTTAGGAAAAAAAACGACTGATCCTCGGATAATCCATTTTCGACTGATCCTCGGATAATCCATTTTCACCAGTACGCTCTTATTCCCCTTTGCCTATCATTAACCCCCATCCCTACCATCCCACCCTCTCTGTCTGCCTGACTCGTCTCTGTCTCTGCTTCAGTCTCTCTCTCTCTCTTCCTCCCGCCCTCCCTCCCTCCCACCCTCCCTGTCTCCTTCTGTCGAACTCCCTTACATTTATTTACACCTCATTCGCTTTCCTTAACTCCCTGATAACATATGTCCTTCAGAATTTAAACAGCTTTCTGAACGTTGCCTGTCCACAGATGGTACGATTCTCATCCACAAACAGCCCGTCCTTGACCCAGGTGGCAGCCCGGAAGCAGCTGCGGAAGCACATCCGGCGCATTCGGGAACGCGAGTACTCGAAACTGCGTGCACTTGTACCCGCTGTCGCCACGAAGAAAAAAGTTACGAAGGTAAGTTCAGATGCATTTATTTGATTAAGCATGAGATGTTGGTATATATAGTATGGGTATATGAGACCTTGGGACAACAGAGTGTTTCAACACAGTGTGCCCGGATTCATCAAAATGGCGTTCGATCTGGTTCATAGTTTGGGTAAACAAAACGTAATTTTAAA
>NC_134885.1:40429526-40437026 GCF_041734735.1 Babylonia areolata | reverse complement strand
TGGGGTTTTGGTACACCTCCGGAATCCGGCAACCTCACGCAGGTGTGCACACCTACGTGTGTAAACTGGTGCAGAAAATATCACCTCACAACAACATCCCCTACCTTTTACTAGATCCTCCCCCCACATCCTCCCTCCTTTTCCTTCCCTATCCCCCTCCCCCCTCCGCACCCCCCCCCCGCACACCCCCGCTTATAAAAGTAAAACGGAAGAAGAGAGGTTCGACCCCATCATGTAATCCTCAAGAGTGCCAACAAACAGGAAGACCTTCGGGTGGGGAAAGAGATGATGATAGGGCGATAAAGGAAGAAAGGGAAAAAGGAAGAAAAAAAAGAAAGAAAAAAGACAAAAAGCGTACAGCCATTGCGGTGTCGTTGGAGAAGTGGGGGTGGGTGGTTTAAGGGGGACGGGGGGGTTGGAGGTGTAGGAGGATTGGGGGGGCAACCACTTGACACAAGCAATAGCAAGAGGACCAAGCCACCTGAAGGAACAGTTTTCTTTTCTTTTTCTTTTCTTTCTCTCTCTCAGGTCCTTTCCCCCTTCCCCCGCTTGACCGTGGGAACTCGTGGCTTGTCACAGCTGTCGCCTGGATTCCATTCTTTTCTCTCTTCCCACTCCCTTCCCCGACTAACTCTCTCTCCCTCTCCCTCCGCCCCTCCCTTTCTCCCTCCCCCCCCCTCTTCTCTCCTGTCCCCTGCTCTCCTCCCCTCATGTCACCGTTCAGCCTCTCTCTCTCTCCTCGTTTCTCCTCCCACCTCTCCTCTCTGCCCCTTTCTCTCCCTGTCACTCCACCCCTCGTCTTTTTCTTTTCTTTTTCTTCTTTTGTCTGTTAGTCATTGCGTTTGCTACTCTTCGCTTTTTACCCAAGCGCCCGCCACCCCCCTGCCCCAACCCCCTTCCCCATCCAGCCCTTTCTATTGATTCACTCCCACCCCACCCTACCCCACCCCCCGCCTTCCCCTTATCTTGTCGTCCATCTCATCCTTGCCCCAACCCCTTCCCCTCCCTCTCTCTTGTTTGATAGTCTCTCTCAGTTTCTGTTGTTGTAGTCCCAGAATGTTTCTTCCTTGTTCTTACCTGTTTCGGTCGTTGATTTTTCGTCTACTTGTTTTGTCGGTCCTCTCCATCTCTCTCTCTCTTGTCAGTTGTCTTTTCTTTTCACAGCTTCTTCTTTCTGTCTTTCTTTCTTTCTTTCTTCTTCTTTCCTCTTTTTTCTGCTTGAACAGAGTCCAGGTGGTTATATATCAGTGGAGGTGAGAGGGGAGGACGGGGGTGTTCTATATATCTGTGTGTGTGTGTGTGTGTGTGTGTGTGTGTGTGTGTGTGTGTGTGTAAAGAGAGACAGAGACACAGAGAAGATGAGACAGAAAGAAAAAGGGGAGAAACGAAGAAGAGAGAGAGAGAGAGGGGGGGGTGGGGGAGGAGATAAACGTGAAACCAACAGTCCAACATTCCTGTCATGTCTGTACTCATTCCTTCTACGACGAAACCCCTGGTTTGCATTGTTCGTGTCACAGGTGTGCGATTGTGGAAGAAAGGGGGAAAAAAAGGGGGGGGGGGAGATTTTTCAAGGAGAAAGCGAGCGATAGAGGTGGAGAGAGAGAGAGAGGGAGAGGGAGAAAGAGGTCAAGAGTGAGGCAGAGATACCGAGAGAGGGGAAGAGAAAGAGACGGGGGTAATGGGGGTGGAGGGGGGGGATTGGAGGGGGCGAGAGTGAAAGATCCAGAGAGAGAGAGAGAGAGAGAAGGTGGAAAGAGAGAGAGAAGGTGGAAAGAGATAGAGATGGAAAGAGAAAGAGAGAGAGACAGACAGACAGATCGCCCAGGTACATGTACAGGATGACCCGAGAAGGCCACCCACACCACCAGGTGATGAGACAGGGGGGTGACAGTTGGTTGCGCTGTGTCGCCCGCCATGTCAAGGCTGGGTTTTTAAGAATAGACCCCCGTGGGAAGCTGAGCTGGTTCCTTTGCCTGGGCAGACCCAGACCAGGCCTTGGGGAACGGCCTTGTGGCGTGTTGGGGCCATTGAAAACCACACGGTCTGTTTCTCTCTTTAGTTGTTGTTTTTTTTCCCCTTCCCTCTTTTCGTTTCTGGGGCTGTATAGGAGAGGGAGGGGAGGGGGTTCGGAAGGGAAGGGAGTAAAGGATACAGTGATGTGGCTGGTGGTGGTGGAGGTGGTGAGTGGTGGTGGTGGGGGTGGTGAGTGGTGGTGGTGGTGGTGGTGGTGGTGGTGGTGGGGGGGGTGTTCGGAAGGGAAGGGAGTAAAGGATACAGTGATGTGGCTGGTGGTGGTGGAGGTGGTGAGTGGTGGTGGTGGTGGGTGTTCGGAAGTGAAGGGTGTAAAGGATACAGTGATGTGGCTGGTGGTGGTGGAGGTGGTGAGTGGTGGTGGTGGTGGGTGTTCGGAAGGGAAGAAAGTAAAGGATACAGTGATGTGGCTGGTGGTGGTGGAGGTGGTGAGTGGTGGTGGTGGTGGGTGTTCGGAAGGGAAGGGTGTAAAGGATACAGTGATGTGGCTGGTGGTAGTGGTTGGTGGTGATGGTGGTGGTGATGGTGGTGGTGGCGGTCTTTGCCAGGCTCTTTGGTGGTAGTGTGGTTCTTGGTGGTGGGTGGGGGTTAGGGGTGGAGGGTGAAGGTGGTGAAAAGAGGGGTGGTGGTGGTGGTGGTGGAGTAGGGGGTGGAGGGGTTGGGGTGGTGGGCGGAGAACGTTGACAACTGACTGTGACAGCTTTTTGAAAACCTTTTTTTTGGGTCTCCATCAACCTCTGAACAAAAAAATATGAAAGAGTTGAGGGACACTCTCGTCCCCCACCGCCACCTTCCTCCTTCACCTCCCTTCATTCCTCACTTTTCCCTTATTCAAAATTCCCGCCTTAACCCCAAGATAGGAGGTCTCCCATTTCATTCATGAGTTGTTTTTTTTTTTCTCTCTCTCCAGGTTCTACAGGTACGGATATATTCACTCTGGTCAGGCATCTGCTTGGCAGATGTGGTGTAGCGTATATGGATTTGTCCGAACGCAGTGACGCCTCCTTGAGCTACTGAAACTGAAACTGAAACTCACTCTCAGAATCTCCCTCCTTCTCTCTTAGCATTTTATACAGACATGTACAGCGACAATCGGAAACGATAAGAAAAACAAGAAGACATTCCAAGTAATTATTCCACACTCTCTCCAACAGAGCACGAATCGAAGACGGTCTTGCTAAAACAAACAACAACAACAACAACAACAAAAAACAACAACAAAAAACAAACCCCAAACCACACGGAAGGGCTGAGTTATAACGGCCCATTGGCAAAAGAACCCTTAAGGTCAAGTTGTTCGGGTATTGAGTTGGTGCAAGTTGTGTTCGTCGGACGGCGCTTAGAAAAAGAAAAAGAAAAAAAAGTTCAACTCCCTGCTCAAACCTGGTCACGTTCAAGTACAAAACTCTCACGTTACAAAGTAGGGGGTAAGGGGGGGAGGGGGGGGGGGGGGGGGTCTCAAGAAAGATCAGACGGGCTGCTCTCCTCTTTACCCCTCTGGCTCCCACGTCAAAGAGCCTGGCCCAAGGAGGCCTTGCTAATCCACCTCCCCAACCCCACCACCACCACCCGCTCACCCCCTAACCCCTCTAACCAGGGTGGACACAGGCCGGTTTATTGCTACACCCTCCTTGCCATATGGCGGCAGGTTTTGGGGGATTGGGGGGGGGGGGGGGGGTCGGGTCGTGGGTGGGTACCTGATGAGATAGCACCTCTGTTTCCCACGCCCCACGTTGGGGGGTAGGGGGGGGGGGGGGGTGCGGGAGGATCATGCAGCTTTTTTTTTTTTTTTTTTTTTTCTCCGCCCCCCATCTCGGTCTTTTCGGTGAGCAGATGGTGGCCCGTTCAGCGAGTTCTTGTGGTCGGTTGTGTTGACTGTGTTGCTGCGCTGGTTTTCGTTTAGTCTCTGCTCTCTCCTCGTGGGTTTTTTTCTTTTCTTCTCCTTCTTCTTCCCTTGATGTTTACCGTGTGTTGGGGTTTAAGATTCTTTGAGAGATTTTCCTTCAGTTTGGGAGGTGGATGTTGCGGGGCGGGGAGAGAGAGGGGTGAGGCGCGGTCGGTTCTCAGATGTGAAGGCGGAAGTTTGCTGAGGGTTTGACTTCGTGATGATGGATCTGTGTTGTGTGTGGGCTGGGGCTGGAGAAGGAGGGGGGGGTGGGGGTGGGGGGGTGGGGGGGCGGCTTGTGGCGTCAGTCTTGTATTCTGTCGTCTTTTGTTGGGTCAGGCCTTGTACACATAATACCCAGTGTCTTGTTACAGTTACCTTATTTATTTATTCGTTTATTCATTTCTGTACCATTTCGGTGGGTTTTAACCTCGTCAGTGCTGTCTTTTTATTACGCTTTTCTCTCTCTCCTCGCTGTTTGTTTCAGATTTTTGGACAGTAGGATAAGGTAGAAATAAATAACATCCCCCCCCCCCCCCCCGGAAAACAACAAACAAAAAGACTACCAAACAAGAAAAAAAGATTAAAAAAAAAAGAAAGAGAAAAACCCTTTGTTCGTGTATTACTTGATTTTCCTTCCCTCGCGTTGGGTTACGCTGCTGGTCAGGCATCTGCTTGGCAGATGTGGTGTAGCGTATATGGTATAGCGTATATGGTTTGTCCGAACGCAGTGACGCCTCCTTGAGCAACTGAAACTGAAACTTTCCTCCCTCGTCCCAGTCAGCTTATTCGGTAGCAACAGTTATATCTTTCCAACCCCCCTTCACCCTCTTCTCTCTGTCTCACGCTCAGACACCTCTCTCCCTCTTCCTCCCCACACCCCCGTCAAGTTCCTGTCCATCTGTTCAGCGGAAGGCGCTCGGGGATCAGACCTTCATCACTCAGTTAACAGGCAGCACTTCCCACTTTCAGGGCCTCTCCTTCGTCGTGGCAGATCAAACGTCCGACGCATTAACGAATCTGCCACAGCCCACACCCCACACCGCCTCTCCCACCCCTCGTTTCGGCTCCTCATCTTATCACCTGTCCGTCAGGCTGTCCGCCCCTCTCTGTCTGAGACCCAGTGGCCTTATTTTTATCTCCAACCCCCGTCTCTCTCTCTCTCTCTCTCTCTCTCTCTTTAGCTCAGTGGGTCAGCTAGCCACACAATTCATCACACGCACACGATAACCACATCCACCCCTTCTCTGTACCTCCTTCCACATTCCTACCCCACCATCTCCCATCTCCTCCTCCGCCCTCCTCAAGTCACCGTTGAAAGGACACCGCAGGTGTGGGTGGGGACCAGGGCGATAACGATAACGACGACAACGACCACGACGACGACCAAGGATAAAAAGCTTTAACGATGATGAAGTGGAAACTGATGATGAACCAGTTTGCCGGAGTCACCTTTGTCAGGGTTGAGAGCGTTCTTTTTGAAGTGAGCGGTGAGCTGAAATCAACCTGTCGCTCTGCTAACTCCCCCCCCCCCCCCCGCCCCCCCACCAAAGTCGTTAGCTTTAGGCCGCGGCACGTGAAACCGTGCACCATGTGAAAAGGGGGTTTGCCGGCGGGTGGTGTGTGTGTGTGTGTGTGTGTGTGTGTGTTGATAGTTCGCCGGACGATTCTTTTACTGGTGAATTGGTGTACGTGTCCACAATTTTGTTGTTGAATGAAGCAAGGGAAGGAAGGAGGAGGATTCGGGTGGGGGGGGTGGGGGGCTTTTGTCCTGTGATTGATCACGATCAATAATTTGATGTGACGGGTGATGAAAGGGCCCCAGTGCCGGTGCGGATTGAGTGGCGGGGTTAGGAAATTGTTGATGGACACCTTTAGCAGTCTGGATGGGGGAGGGGGGTAGGTTGGGGGGTGGCGGAGTATTGAGGGGGGGGGGGGGGGACTAGGAGAACTGAGGATGGCGGTCAGTGAACTGATATATATGAAGCGGTGTTTTTATTGATTATTTAATTTGATTTTTTTTTTGAAGGGGGGCGGGGGTGTCTTGCAAACATTCGCTTGTACACATACATAATCGGTGCACACACACACATACATATATATATATATATATATATATATACACGCGCGCACGTGCATAAACACATCTTCACGTACACACACACACACACACACACACACGCGCGCGCGCACATTCTGATTTAGGGAAGGGTCAGACATTAGAAATGACAGAGAGTCCACCCCCCCCCAACCCCCTCATTCACACATACCCATCCCTCCCCCATCCCCACACATCTTCAACCCCCCCCCCCCAGGCCCCCCAACTCCCCAACTCTCTCTCTCCCTTCTCATTCTAAAATCAGACACCTTTTTATGAACACACACACACACACACCGTTGACAGCAGCAGGTCCCAACCTGTGCGACAGGAGAGAGAAGGAATAAAAGAGACTCACCTTGCAAGCTGGTGCCTATGTTCCACAACACCTGTTGCCACCCCACCCCACCCCCACCCCGGAAAAAAAAGAAGAAGAAGGAGAAAAACTTGTGTATAAACACCCCTCTATACCAGCCACCAGCCACCCCACACAACACCTGTTGCTTCTGGACAAGAAAGCCTGACCTCAGCCGGGACAGTAACTAAACCTTTCATCAGGGATTTCATGGAATAATTGTTTTTTTTATTTTTGTTTATTTTTTTTATTTTTTTTACTGTAACGTATAGATGGTTGTGCTTTTGCAAGACAAGACACGACACGACACGACCAGGAAACTCCGTAGGGAGCACATGGAAATGTAACGCATAAAACTCCTGGGTGGGGTAGAGATAATGGTGGAGGGTTGGTGACGGGTGGTTGGGGTTGGAGATAGGAGGGGACGACGACCGCGGGGGGTGGGGTGGGGGCGCGGGGTGGGGGTAGGGGGTGGAAGGGGATCGGAGGGGGAAGGGGGGGGGGGGGCTATTCTCTTGTTCTGAGTACTTTGCGTGCGTGTAACAGCTTTCCTCTCTATTGTACCATTGTACTATTTCCTCCTCTTGTTGCACAAAGCAGCTGCGTCCAGTCCGTGCTTGGTCCCCGTCCCATGACACCAGTAGGTGGCCCGTGTGATGGCGGATGACTTTATTCAGGGGGGTGTTGAGGTGTGTGTGTGTGTGAGAAGTATTTGATGAGTCTTGGTGTTTGAGAACACTGGCTGGAGAGTTGAGTTGGGGTAGGTGGCTGATTAAAACAGTTACTGTGTATGCCGTCAGCTGACCAAGTTATGCATAGTTATTCTGTTTCTGCTTCTTCTGTCTCTTTACCGTTTTCTCACTCCCCCAACACCCCCTCTCCCCGCACCGAATACGTACATCGTTCAGCGGCTTCGTCTTTGCATATTCTCTCTGTGTGTCTCATCTCTCCCTCTCCTTCACACACATACTCTCCCGCTGTGTGTGAAACATCGCTCTCTCTCTCTCTCTCTCTCACACACACACACACGCACACTATCACTGTATCCGATATTATCTTATGTTGGAAACCACCCTGAAATGAAAAGTGATAAAAGTTCTCTTCCTTTCCCCCAAATAAAAAGGAAGATTA
>NC_134885.1:40419526-40424526 GCF_041734735.1 Babylonia areolata | reverse complement strand
GCATGCACACCTCGAAAATGAGCATGGGTGCCTACATGGCGGGGTAAATAAACAAAACGGTCATGCACGTAAAACATGTTACATGTCTAAGTGTGTATGTGTGTGTGCCTCAAATCTGGTTGTAGGACACAAGAAACGAATGATGAGCGCCCAGTGGCAGCCGTCAGTCGGCGCTACCCAGGTAGGCAGCCTGTTTTGCAAAAGAACCCGTATTTGTAAAGCGCTTAGAGCGTGGTCTCCGACCAAGGGAAGGCGGTATATATGTATCCATATCAATCAGTCAATACACCACTCTGTGTCTTCTGATGGGGAGTCAGCAGAAGGGGGCGGGGAGAGCGGGTTGGGAGAAGGCCGAGGGCAGGTGATGTCTGTCGGACTTGAGTTTGAATCCAACAAGCTGGTCAGGTCTTAAATCCCCCCCCCAACACCCTCCCCCCAGACCCCACCCCCACACCCCACCTCGACACACCCCAGCCCCCCACACCCCTTCCCTACACACACACACACACACACACACACACACACACAGAGGAAATCAGTTTACGTGGGGATGAGACGGGCAGACAGTAGAGCAGTGGCCCAGCGATAATGCGCCTGACAAGGAAGCCAGTGTTAACGGGTTCGAGTCCAACCACCATATACGGACCGGGTCTTCCGGTGTGCAGCATACCCTTAGTGCACGTAAAAGAACCCACGGCGACAAAAGGATTTTCCCTGTTGATGAAAATCCACCTTGAGAGTAAAACAAACACACTTGCCCACGAAAGAAATAATAAGGACGATACTGCACTGCTGCGACATGCAGTTTTCGGGGGAGAGCGACCCGACTTGAGAAAGTACTACAATACACCACTCCACACCACACCACCACACCACACCACACCACACGACACGACACGACACCACACCACACCACACCACACCACACCACACCACCACACCACACGACACGACACGACACGACACGACACGACACCACACCACACCACACCACACCACACGACACGACACGACACGACACCACACCACACCACCACACCACAGCACAGCACAATACAATACACTACAATACAATACACTACAATACAATACAATACAATACAATACAATACAATACAATACAATGGTGCAAACTCTCGCGCTCACGCAATACCCAAAATCAAAATCGAATGTCCGAGATTGTCAAAGCAAAGGAGAACAACAATAATATCCATTGAAAAATAGATGGCTTATAGTTAGAATTTAATGTGATACTTCCCGATACTCAGATTTCAATTCAACTTGTGTCCAGGAAAAGAAGAAGAAGAAAAAGAAGAAGAAGAAGAATGAATGAATGAATGAATCTTTAATGGGTAAAGAATTAGGCACAGTAAAGGCCTTTTTACAATTCTGCCCATTTAACGACATAAAAAATAAAGAACGAACGACACAAAACATAAAAATAAAGAAATAAACTGAAATAAAATAAAATAATAAGAACGACGAATAAGAATAGGAACTTGAATAGTCTATTAAAGGTAACAAAGCGATGAAAAACTGGAACAATTGGTACATTACATGTACATAGGTACTTACACACACACACACACACACACACAAAATTATAAAACAAGCAACAAAGACATACGTACACATTCACGCCCACACACTCAAACACACACAAACACACACACGCACTTACTGTTCACACATACACATACATTCAATTTTTCATTCATCATGGCATGGCAGCTAGTGGACTGAGTACAAGCAAGCATTTGCAAAAGACCGCGAGTAGGTTAATCAAATGTATCGAATAGAAATATTCTTATCTTAGTTTTAAAGAGAGATATGGCTGGAATTTGACGACATGTCTTTGGAAGCATGTTCCATTCGATGCTTCCATTAAATGAGAGACTCATCTTAAATAAATCAATTTTAGGCTTTGGGACAATAGCTCTATCTGAATTACGTTGGAACTGGAAACAAAATAACGATTTTAAATATTGTGGGCATGCGTTATGAACAATTTTATGCATAAGAATCAATGTGTTATATCTAATAAGTATATGAACAGGTAATATTTGAAGTTCTTTGTACATATTGTGCACAGATCCACCTGTGGTATTTACATGGTTAATCATCTTAATGGCACGTTTTTGTAAAGAGCAAAGTGGCTTTAATGTAGAAGGAGGACATTTACCCCAAATAATCGAGCAATAGCTGAGGCGAGACTGGATATAGGCAAAGTAAAACACACGTCTAGAATGATTATCAAGAAAGTGTTTGATCTGTGATAATTGGAATACACTAGATGATACTTGTTTTATGAGGCAATGAATATGTTCCTGCCACGAAAGATTTTGATCAATAGTAATGCCTAATAGTATATGCTTAGTAACTTGTTTGATAGTATTGTCTTTATATTTTATGTTAAGTTGTGCGTCTTTTATGTTCTGTCTTTTCTGACGAGGACAAATTAACATGCATTCAGTCTTTTCAGGGTGCACGACCATATCATTAGCATCACACCAGTTTTCGACAGATTTCATGTTGGCATTCAGGTGATAACTAATTTCGTCAACATTGTGACTAGCATATTGTATTGATGTATCATCAGCAAATAAATCACAGATTGCATGTTGAATTGATAAAGAAGAAGAAGAAGAAGAAGAAGAAGAAGAGAAAGAAGAAGAAGAAGAAGAAGAAAAAGAAGGAAAGTGCACAGCACAGTTTAGACACAACTCACAGTCAGCGGTACAAGGGGAATAACTGCTATGGGGGCGATCTCCTACTCGACGAATTAAGTCCCTTAAATGCGGACACCCTTGACACGGAGAACATTCGTGCTCCAAATTGATTGAAGGAGAATACACACAAAGACGTGTTCAAGACCCTCCACACACACACACACACACACACACACACACACACACAGACACACACACAGACACACACACACACACACACACACACACACACACACACACACACACACACAGAGAGAGCAGTCACTGTGTTTTTTTCCTTTCTTTCCTATGTTCTGTCTTTCTTTCCTTCTTATATTCTAAATAACAACTTATACTGCGATTTAATTATTCTGTTGTTCTTGCACACTGCCTCACCAACCTTTCAACACCTGCAGTAAAAAGTACAAGATCGTTTTATTTTTGAAATACACCAGGTTTACTGAACGGACGCGGGTTTAAAAAAAGAAAAAAAGAAAAGAAAAAGAAAATAAAAATAACCAATGATCATTTACCGACATCTACCTGGGCCTTCTTTACATCGGCCCCCAAACAAATACATTCACACACACGCGTGCGGACACCCAGTTAAATCCATCGCTTTATTCGAGATGAAATGGTCAAAGGGCAGCCAACGTCGGAACTTGTCAATCATCATATTAGAAGAGTTATGTCCCATTCAGCTGTGCAGAAACGAATACATGCAAAATGCTCGCGCGTGCATTTGTCGTGTGTGTGTGTGCATTGTGTGTGTGTGTGTGTGTGTGTGTGTGTGTGTGAGAGAGAGAGAGAGAGAGAGAGAGAGAGCACACAACAATCTTTATTGTCGACCCGAGAAATGATTACTTGTGTGCTTTCTTTTACATCGAACCCTCTCCCCTCGATGCCGGACTATGCAATGCAAAAATATAAGTAAACAACAGGGAAATGCACCATTCACAATGCAATACTCACCCGGAAAACAGAGAGAGAAACAAGGGAATCTCTCTCTCTCTCTCTGTATATATATATATATATATATATATATATATATATATAAGGCAGCGAAAACGACCAGTCATTCTTTCCAAAATTTTCAGCCGCACCCACCGGAGATTAAAAAAAAAAAAAAAATCCTTTCTTTGACCCCCCCCACCCCCACCCCTCTCGTCCACCGAACCATCCTATAACCAACCAACACACACCTTCAAGTCTCCCCACATCATTCACCAAGAAAGCCGCCACGCATCCCACACCACGCAGCACACCACCACCCCAACACTCATCCACACCACCCACACCTCCCCACTCCTCCCCCGCCCTCCCCCGCATGTCATCACGCCCAGTGTTTGTTTGTGTGCACACTTCTTTGTGGTGGTGGTGGTGGTGGTGGAAGTGGAGGTGGTGGTGGTGGTGGTTGTGGTTGTAGTGGTGGTGGTGGTGGTGATATCAAGGGCTCGGCAGGTTCGACAACATCTTTCTCTCTCTTGTCGTGTGCAGGCTGAGCGCTTATGGAGCAAGCGCGCGCAGCCTTGGTCACAATCACCGAACGGGCATTCTGCACATAGACACTGTCAAAAATGACTAAACAGTGGACGAATAGAAGAACACAACATCAATATATTCAATTACAGTTCACGGCGCGGCGCAGGCTACATAGATGAATAAGGACGATTACTTAGATAATGTAGACAAACTATAGAACTATTGCATATGCTTTAGTAACCTGACAATTGAGCATATGATTTTTCACTGTAGCTTGATGAAGCCTTTTGTACACGAAAGTGTGTCTTCACAAGTGACTGAGAACGTTGATGTTTTTGACTTTTTGCATTCATTATCAGTTGTTTCGCTTGTCAGTTTAACGACTTCTCTTTTACGAAGTCCTTTAAGTAATTTCCTGTAACTGTATTTAGAGGGTTTTTTTGTTTGTTTTGTTTTTCTTCCAAATTTCACCCACATTTATACCCTCATTTGCCCAGTTTCCCCCAACCCTCCATTCATCCACATCTCCCACCCCTTCTAACCGATAATACTCAGATGTATTCATAAATACTTTAACAAAATGTCTTCAATCACCGATATGTGTGACGGGACATTAAACAAAAAAATTCCTCCTTATTGTCTTGAAGAAAAATCAGAAGACGTCCACTTGCAAACACACACAAAGGTCCTCAACCAAGTCCTGGTGAATGATACCCAGTCACAACGTGACGTTCACACAGAAATTTGACAATATCTTAGTGTGACATAGATAAACAAAATTCATTGAACATAAAATGGATTTCATTGCCG
>NC_134885.1:40397026-40414526 GCF_041734735.1 Babylonia areolata | reverse complement strand
AAACCAAAACCAGTCAACTTTTGATGCTGCCCACATGCAAGCCAAAGCAATTTACACACGTACGAACCAAAGAGAAATAAGGTAATGGCCATGATCAGTGAAAGAACGCGCGTGGGATGTCATGACAGAACTCTGTCACAACTGGAATGTCACCAAGCCTTCAGATTCAGTTGATTTGATTGGACTGGATTTGAATTGATTTGACATTGCTGCCCATTGTTCAGCCGACCGCACAGGGCCTTACCAGGAAGCCCAACACGAAACTCTGTCATATCTCAAAGTATGAAAGTATACAACAAACCTGCGAAATAACACAGTTCATGACGTAATTATTATCATTTTCCCTACTCCCCTCCTTAAGGTAAATAAAAAGTAGGCTGTGTTGAGGATGTGAACCCTTCCGCTTAATTCATCATCCCCGGATCTATCTCTCTCCCTCACACACACACACACACACACACACACACACACACACACACACACACACACACAAACCAGATAAAATACCATACTGGCAAATGGCACGGCACAATGGACAGGTCGTGCCCATCCCAGTGTTAACACATAATCTATACCTGACCCCTACAGCAAAACAGCACAGGTACTGTATCACAGACTGCGGAAAAGAGAGAGTAAAAAGTCCAGTCTTGTCGCCGGAAAAGAACAACAAAAAACGAAGTGGGGAATGGACTGGGAAAGCAGAAAAAACATACAACAGTCGAACAAGAAATGGGCGGAAGAAAGGAAATTTCTGGCACAAACTTTCCTGAAGGCGCGGATTAAAGACTCCCGGCGTACCACGGGGACTCAGTTTCAGATTCAGTTTAGAATAGAATAGAATAGAATATATCTTTATTACCAAGTGTACCGGGGTCACAAGGAATATTGGGGGGGATAGTACATAACAAGGTACGAACATAAATTGAAAATCATACACAAACACAGATACAGTAGAAATTAGGATACATACAAGTGCGTATCAATATAAAAACTTGTACATACTCACACATGCACGTACTGCACACACACACACACACACACACATGCACACACACACACACACACACACACACACATACACACACTCTCTCTCTCTCTCTCTCTCTCTCTCACACACACACATGTTTGAACAGAAGCCGCATATTACATGTGGATGGGGATGATGACTAGATCTTCAGGTAGATGGTTGTTGAGTTTCAAGGTGTCCAAAGCGAGCAGACTGAGGCATCATAGCATATACTACACCATGGCTGAATAAAAAAAAAAAACGTTGCTGCTGCAACAACTACAGCTACTACTGCTGCTACTACCACTACAAGAATCACAAAGACAAGCACGCGCATACACACAAAAGTCGTCGTTATCATCATCATCATCATCATCATCATCATTACCATCATCACCATCATTATCATCATCATCATCATCATCATTACCATCATCACCATCATCATCATCATCATCATCATCATCATTATCATCATCGTCATCATCATCATCATCATCATCATCATCATCATCATCACCATCATCATCATCATTACCATCATTACCATCATCACCATCATCATTACCATCATCATCATCATCATCATCACCATCATCATCATCATTACCATCATCACCATCATCATCATCATTACCATCATCATCATCATCACCATCATCATCATCATCATCATCATCATCATCATCATCATCATCGTCTGATCTGCAGCAGCTGTTACTGAGGTCTGGTCAGGTTCTGATCTCTGACCTCATGATCTCACTTACCGCTGACGTCAGCGCATTTACCCGTGGGTGATGTCACACAGCGTCCGTCCTGGCACCACTGTTTACGGAACAAAGACACGATGACGATGATGAATCTTATTCAATCTTGCGTAATGCAACACAATGCTATTGAAAAAAAAAATCACTCACTCAACTCATGCATTAATACCACATACTCCTAAACAGCTATCCAAGCGCGCGCGCACACACACACACAAAAACAGACAGACAGACAGACAGACACACAAAAACAGACAGACAGACAGACACACATATACACACACACACACACACACAAACACACACAAACAGACACACACACACACACACACACACACACACACACACACACACACACACAAACAGACACACACACACACACAAACAGACACACACACACAAACAGACACACACACACACACACACACATAGACACACACACACACACACACACACACACACAATTAATAGTGATCATGAATAATTGAGAAACCTGTTGTGACAAAAAAAGAGAAATACAATACAATACAATACAATACAATACAATACAATAACTGATTAACTGAATCATCTCTCGATAGAACGTTCGGACCTTTCCACGTGCACAGCACGTGCGACTGGCTGCAGGGGACTGTCGCGTGCAGGCGGTCTGAGTGCCCGGATGATGACAGTAGAGGTCCGTGCACACGTCCTCTGGCCCAGAGATGGACTGAAGGGTTTGGGATGGAGAGGGAAGGATAACAACACGTGACTTGATTATTGCTGAACGGTATATATATATATATAATGAATAAAACAAGCCTGAATACCAACACCTATTTTGTTAAACAAACAAACAAATAAACAAAAAAATCTGAATTTTCTCTGCTACCCACCAGTTTGGTCACAGACTTCAGTCATAATAGGTGGCGCAACACACACACACACATGTATATATATATATATATATATATATATATATATCTGTGAATGATGGTCTCAGGATCTATGGAGTGTGGGTGGAGGTTGTGGCTTCTTTTTCTTGTTTTTTTTTTTCTTTTTCTTTTTTGGGGTGTGTGTGTGTGTGTGTGTGTGTGTGTGTGTGTGTGTGTGTGTGTGTGTGTGTGTGTGTGTGTGTGTGTGTGTGTGGTGTTCCTTCCTCTTCATCACCATTACCATATAGTCATCATCATCATCATCACCACTACCATTCATCACCACCACCACTACCACCACACCACTGCTCCCCGCCCATCATCGTCATCATGACCACTACCATCACCACCCACCACACCACCACCACATCTATCACCATAACCACCACCACCACCACCACCACCACTGCCCCCCCCCCCCCCCCGCCCATCCTCTGCCTCCTCCTCCTCGTCATCCCTCTCTTCCTCGTCATCATTATCATCACCATCGTCATCCTCTTCCTCCTCCCTCTCTGTAGATGCATAATTGTCTCTCTCATGTCAATTATGCATCTACAGTCTGGAGCAATGCCAGTCACAACCAGCTAAAAAAAGTTAACTCATTGCACAGACGAGCAGCTAAACTTATTTTACCAGACCACTCCCTATCAACAGATGAAAAATTAACAAAACTGAAAATATTACCACTATACAAGCAATTCGACTACAATAAAATGGTCCTCATGTTCAAAGTACACAAAAACATGTCACCACCATACCTCAGTGACCTTGTTCAACGGGCATCAGAGCGTTATGATTCAGCTAATTATATTCTGCCTCGTGTGCGCATCGATTTGTACAAATCTAGCTTTGCATTTTTTGGACCATCTGCTTCGTTCATTAAGACGTGCGATTCATTACGTTCCTTCAAATCAAACATACGAGAACTTCTGCTCCACAAACAATAGGCCCACAAAGCTTGCTTTTTTTTTTTTTTTTTTTTTTAAATAACCAGCTAAAAAAATACAAAAATCATGCTTTTTTTTCCGTGAAGTTTGTATCTATACCTACATGCAGTGAATTTATTTTATTTCTACCTTTGTGCTTTGTTCTTACTTGTTCGCCTGTAAATTGGATGTTATTACCTGTAACATCTGCATCAGCAAATTAACCACTTTTGTATATGTGCAATGGTAAAGTTGTGCTTCTCTATTTTCTTTATGTCCGCTATATGTTTCTCACCTCGGTCATGTCTCTGTATGTGCATAAGTATATATATATATATATATATATATATATATATATATATATATTTATATATATATATATGTGTGTGTGTGTGTGTGTGTGTGTGTGTGTGTGTGTGTGTTGGGTGGAGAGAGTGTGTGCATGTGTATGGATATGAATGTGTGAATGCGTTCGTTTTATTACTTTTTACGATGTTAATGATGATGGTGGTGATCATTCTTCGTTCTAGTAGCAGTGGATGTAGCAGTGTTAACATTTTTTGTTGTTGTCGTTATCGTTAATGTTGTTATTGTTATTGTTGTCACAAGGACAGATTGGAAGACTGGGCGATGCCTAAAATCTTTATCCTTGAGTAATAAAGTTTTTGAATCTTGAATCTTGAATCTTGAATCTTGAATCTCCTCTCCTCCTCCTCCTCTTCATTGTCATCCTCTTCTCCCTCCTCCTCCTCATTATCATCATCACCATCATCATCAAAATCCTCCTTCTCTTCTTCCCCCTCCTCCTCCTTGTCATCCCCCTCTTCCTCATCCTCCTCTTCACCCTCCTCCTCCTCCTCACCATCGTCGTCATCATCACCATCATCATCAAAATCCTCCTTCTCCTCGTCATCCCCCTCTTCCTCCTCCTCCTCCTCCTCCTCATCATCATCATCACCATCGTCATCATCATCATCATCAAAATCCTCCTCCTCCTCTTCCTCATCATCATCACCATCGTCGTCATCATCACTATCATCGCCATCGTCATCCTCCTCCTCACCATCGTCAGCATCATCATCATCATCATCATCGTCCTCCTACTCCTCTTCATCATCATCAAAATCCTTCTCCTCCTCTTCTTCCTCCTCCTCCTCCTCTTCATCATCGTCATCCTTCTCCTCTTCCTCCTCCTCTTCATCATCGTCATCCTTCTCCTCTTCCTCCTCCTCCTCACCATCGTCAGCATCATCATCATCATCACCCCGGGCAGAGACTCACGTTGTTATAGGCGGGGACGATCAGCGCCCTGCAGAGGAAGGTGTCCGGAGATCTGAAGACAGTGCGGCACTGGAGATCAGGGTCACCGGGCAGGTGGGCAGGCACCTCAGGGAGCTCCTCTGGCCCCTCCACTCTTCTCAGCAAACACTTCTCCTCGTACCTGGGGTCAGGTGGGGACACAGGCGTGTGATATTGTATATTGTAGACAGACGTGTAATAATGTAGACAGACATGTGATATTGTAGACAGGCCTGTGATATTGTAGACGGACGTGTAATAATGTAGACAGACATGTGCTATTGTAGTCAGGCCTGTGATATTGTAGACAGACGTGTAATAATGTAGACAGACATGTGATATTGTAGACAGGCCTGTGATATTGTAGACAGACGTGTAATAATGTAGACAGACATGTGATATTGCAGACAGGTCTGTGATATTGTAGACGGACGTGTAATAATGTAGACAGACATGTGATATTGTAGACAGGCCTGTGATATTGTAGACAGCCATGTGATATTGTAGACAAAAGTGTAATAATATAGACAGACATGTGATATTGTAGACAGACGTGTAATAATGTAGACAGGCCTGTGATATTGTAGAAAGACGTGTAATAATGTAGACAGACATGTGATATTGTAGACAGGCCTGCGATATTGTAGACGGACATGTGATATTGTAGACGGACATGTGATATTGTAGACGGACATGTGATATTGTAGAGAGACGTGATATTGTAGACAGGCCTGTGATATTGTAGAGAGACGCGTGATATTGTATACAGACATGTGATATGGTGGGTTGACGGACATGTGATATTGTAGAGATACGTGTGATATTGTATACAGACATGTGATATGGTGGGTTGACGGACATGTGATATTGTAGAGAGACGTGTGATATTGTATACAGACATGTGATATGGTGGGTTGACGGACATGTGATATTGTAGAGAGACGTGTGATATTGTATACAGACATGTGATATGGTGGGTTGACGGACATGTGATATCGTAGAGAGACGTGTGATATTGTATACAGACATGTGATATGGTGGGTTGACGGACATGTTATATCGTAGAGAGACGCGTGATATTGTATATATCATAGACAGACATGTGATATTGTAGACAGACATGTGATATGGTGGGTTGACGGACATGTGATATTGTAGAGAGACGTGTGATATTGTAGACAGACATGTGATATGGTGGGTTGACGGACATGTGATATTGTAGAGATACGTGTGATATTGTATACAGACATGTGATATGGTGGGTTGACGGACATGTGATATTGCAGACAGACGTGTCGCATTAAAGACAAACACGTTGTATTACAGAAGACACGTGATATTGTAGACAGACATGTGATATTGTAGACAGACATGTGATATTGTAGACAGACATGTGATATGGTGGGTTGACGGACATGTGATATTGTAGAGATACGTGTGATATTGTATACAGACATGTGATATGGTGGGTTGACGGACATGTGATATTGTAGAGAGACGTGTGATATTGTATACAGACATGTGATATGGTGGGTTGACGGACATGTGATATTGTAGAGAGACGTGTGATATTGTATACAGACATGTGATATGGTGGGTTGACGGACATGTGATATTGTAGAGAGACGTGTGATATTGTATACAGACATGTGATATGGTGGGTTGACGGACATGTGATATCGTAGGGAGACGTGTGATATTGTATACAGACATGTGATATGGTGGGTTGACGGACATGTGATATCGTAGAGAGACGTGTGATATTGTATACAGACATGTGATATGGTGGGTTGACGGACATGTGATATTGCAGACAGACGTGTTGCATTAAAGACAAACACGTTGTATTACAGAAGACACGTGATATTGTAGACAGACATGTGATATTGTAGACAGACATGTGATATTGTAGACAGACATGTGATATTGTAGACAGACATGTAATAATGTAGACAGACATGTGATATTGTAGACAGGCCTGTGATATTGTAGACGGACATGTAATAATGTAGACAGAATGTGATATGTTGGGTAGACGGACGTGTGATAATGGAGACAGACATGTGATATTGTAGAGAGACGTGTCATATTGTATACAGACATGTGATATTGTGGGTTGACGGACATGTGATATTGCAGACAAACGTGTCGCATTAAAGACAAGCACGTTATGTTACAGAAGACACGTGGTATTGTAGACAGACGTGTGATATTGTAGACAGACATGTGACATTGTAGACAGGCATGTGATATTATAGACAGACATGCGATATTGGAGACAGACATGTGATATTGGAGACAGGCATGTGATGTTAAAGACAGGCATGTGATATAGTAGACAGACATATGATATAGACAGACATGTGATATCTAAGACAAACACGTTATATTATTACAAACAGACATGCAGAATAATAGACAGGCATGTGATATCATATACAGTCATGTGATATTACTGACATTTCTCTTCATACCTGTGTAGACATACATACATACAGACAGGCATGTCATAATTCATTACAGACAGATGTGATATCATAGCCAGACATGTGACATTATAGACATCCCTCCCCGTACCTATGGGTAGACAGACATGTGATAGTACTGACATTTCTCTTCATACCCGTGATAGACATATTTTTTGTATTTTGTATTCCTTTTTATCACAACAGATTTCTCTGTGTGAAATTCGGGCTGCTCTCCCCAGGGAGAGCGCGTCGCTACATTACAGCGTCACCCATTTTTAAAAAAATTTTTCCTGCGTGCAGTTTTATTTGTTTTCCCTATCGAAGTGGATTTTTCTACATAATTTTGCCAGGGACAACCCTTTTGTTGCCGTAGGTTCTTTTACGTGCGTAAGTGCATACTGCACACGGGACCTCGGTTTATCGTCGCATCCGAATGACTAGCGTCCAGACAACCACTCGAGGTCTAGTGGAGGGGGAGAAAATATCGACGGCTGAGCCGTGATTCAAACCAGCGCATTCAGATTCTCTCGCTTCCTAGGCGGACGCGTTACCTCTAGGCCATCACTCCACATATAAACACTTCTCTTTGTCATAAACACTTCTCTTTGCACGTTGGGCAGACAGGCAGACAGACATGTGATATTATAGACAGACATATGACATTATAGACATTTTTCATCGTACCTGTGGTAGGTAGACAAACATGTGATACTACAGACAATTATCTTAATATTTTGTGGTAGACAGACGAGTGATACCATAGACATTTCTCCGCATACCAGTAAAAAGACAGAGAGACATGTGATATAATAGACAAACACGTGATATCATAGACATAATATCTATGCGTACGTGTGGTAGGCAGACATGTGATACTACAGACATCTCTCTTCATACCTCTGGTAGACAGGCAGGCATACGTGTGATGTGATTGACAGACAATGGAATGATAGACATTTCTCTCCGCACCAGTGGTAGGCAGACAGACATGTGATATTATAGACAGACATGTGGTATAGACACGTCTCTTCGTACCTTTAACTCTCTCCATAAGAACGGCGAAAGGGACGACGTTAACAGCGTTTCA
Source organism: Babylonia areolata (assembly GCF_041734735.1). NCBI lineage: Eukaryota > Metazoa > Mollusca > Gastropoda > Neogastropoda > Buccinidae > Babylonia > Babylonia areolata. The sequence goes on along the minus strand of NC_134885.1, from coordinate 40,406,059 downwards.
CCCCAATTACCATCATCAAAATATTGCAAGCGGAACGCTCTTATACTGAAGAGGTGAATGTTGACAAAGAATACCACAATTCTGACGACGGAAGCTAAAGGTTGGGTCATTCAGACACCCTACTGGACATCCGAGGGGTCTGTGTAGAGGAGAAGAGAGGACTGGCCGTACTGAGTGTGTTAAGAGGTGGACAGACATGTTACATCATAGACATTTCTCTCGCTAGCAGCAGCAGCTATAGTTGCATCAGTACATCAACAATACCAATATTATCATCAGCGGCTTTAACAACAGCAACAGCCGCAGCAGCAGTAGACGTGGCAGTAGCAGCAACAGTAGCAGCAGCAGCAGTAGTGGTAGTGGTAGTAGCAGTAATAGTAGTAGTCGTAGCTGCAGCTTCAGCAGCAATACTGATTAGCAATAGTATCAATTTTAGTAGCAGAAGCAGCAGTAGTCGTTACAGAAGCAGAAGCAACAGCAGCAGCAGTAGTGGCAACATCAGTAGTAGCAACAGCAGCAGCAGCAGCAACAGTAGTAGTAGTAGTAGTAGTTATAGTAGTAGTAGTAGTAGTAGTAGTAGTATCAGAGACAACAGCAGTTGTATGTACAGGAAGCGAAAAACTGCGACGAAATATAAAACACACGTGTCAAGGCAAGTGCATACACACATACACAGAGAGAGAGAGAGAGAGAGAGAGAGAGAGAGAGAGAGAGAGACAGAGACAGAGACAGAGAGAGAGACTGAGACCGAGACAGAGAACAGAGAAAGAGAGAGAGAGAGAGAGAGAGAGAGAGAGAGAGCAGAGAGACAGAGAGAAAGAGAGACAGAGACAGAGAGAGAGACTGAGACCGAGACCGAGACAGAGAAAGAGAGAGAGACAGAGACAGAGACAGAGAACAGAGAGACAGAGAGAAAGAGCGACAGGCAGACAGTGACAACATCATACGCGCGCGTGCGTGTGTCGCAGTGAACACGTGCATGCCCTCGTGCAGGCGATGGCACGTGAACGCGTTCATAAGTGCGCACGTGCCCACGTGTTACGCGGCGCACGTGCTGGCACCTGTTCCTGATGACACTTACCCCCCGCGAACCAAGAGCTGCACATAGTCATGGACATAGTGCAGCGAACACGAGGAAAAACGCCATGGGTTGAGTTTGTTTGATTCCGTGATTTGGTGTCCGCCAGTACTGTCGGACATGGCATAACGGTCAGCAGAGCTGCAGGAATTGTTGGTTCCATCATGAAGGGCGCCAAGGCTTGTTGGATGAAAAACAACAAAAACACAAAACAACAGAATGACAACAATGAGCTAGGGACTTGCATCTGTGGCACTTTCTTTCATGGATAGACAACATCATTAGGACAAAAATGAGACGGGGACGCGGCCGTTTTTCAATAACATAAAAAAAAAATCCAGCCCTGACAGTTGTTAATTAAAACAATTCTTCACAATTGATACTTACAACCTCCGTCCCATCAACTAAGCGTGGAGATTTTTTTTTCCCGATCATCCAGGTTAAGATATGAGCAGACTTGCTGGTGCCTGAACCTCCTTCGTGTTCATGCATAAGGCTAAATTACGCACGTTAAAGATCCAGCAATCCATGTCAGCGTCTGGTGGGTGAAAGAAACACGAACATACCCTGCAAAAAAACAAAAAGCAAAAACAAGCAAACAAAAAACAAAACAAAAAAACAAACAAAACAAACACCAAAAACAATAAACAAACCCAAAACAAAACACCCCCCGCCCCCACCAAGAAAACAAACAAAAAATCCCAAGAACAAACAAACAAACAAACAACAACAACCCCCCACAAAAAAAAAGAAAGAAAGAAAAACAACAGCAACAACAAAACAAAAACAACCAAAAACTAAAACAAACAACCCAAACAACACTAACAAGAACACCACCACCATCAACAAAATAACAACAAAAACAATAACAACAACAACAACAACAACACACACACACACACACACACACACACACACACACACACACACAAGCAACAACAAACGAAAAACGAAAAAAAAAAACCAACCACCCAAAACCCAATAACAACAAAACAAACAAACTGAGGTGGATGACGCACGCGCGCGCGTGTGTGCGTGCGTGCGTGTGTGTGTGTGTGTGTGTGTGTGTGTGTGTGTGTGTGTGTGTGTGTGTGTGTGTGTGTGTGTGTGCGTGTGTGCGTGCGTGTGTGTGTGTGTTGTCCAAATACAAACTGGCTGTTGATCCCATCAATACTGCTGTGTGCATCTCTGTCAGTATATTTCTGCATGTACATTAGCAGGTTTTTCTTTAGTTGTTAAGTGCACACACACACACACACACACACACACACACACACACACACACACACACACACACACACGCTGACATACCCCCCACACGTAACAACTCTCAATCTACATCCGCCTTCCCCTCGTGTAAATGTTGCGTCACATATTGTACTTGTCGCCAGCGCAGTTAAAAAAATAACGTCTCAGTGACACTTCCGGCATATTATATTATCGCCGAGAATAGGGAAGCCTGAGATCAGTGGTATTACTGACCTGTGACCCGTGCTGACCTGTGACCCGGGGCTGTACAGACTTGTAACCTGTTTTAACTTGTACTGACCAGTGACCTGTACTGACTTGTGACTAATGCGGACCTCTGACCTTTACTGACCTGTAACCTCTCGTTGTACTGACCTGTGACCCGGGTTTGTGCTGATCTGTCATCTGTAAGACCTGTATCTTATACTGACCTGTGCTGACCTGCGATCTGTACTGACCTGTGACCTTTACTGACCTGTAACCCCTGGTTGTATTGACATGTGACCTATGGCCTGTACTGACCTGTGGCCTGTGTTGACCTGTACTAACTTGTACGGACATGTGATGTAGCTGGCTTGTGACCTGTATTGACCATGAGCCGACCTATGACCTGTACTAACCTGTGACCTGTACTGACCCGCGCCAACCTGTGCTGACCTACCTGTGACCTGCACTGACCTGTGACCCAGCTCATGGGCAGCCGTGGCCTCTGTGACGGCCGCTCCCATGTCCTGCACCACCGACACGCTCCTCCCCCTTCTCTCAGGGTCACACACTGACTCCACCTTGGCCCAGCCTGGAGGATAAGGAGGGAGGGGGCAGGGGGAGAGGGGAGGGGGGGGGGGAAGCAATAAGAGTCCGTGTTGATGGCATCGTAGCTGGGTGGTTCAAAGAGTAATTTTACTGGTCAATTGTCGCAGTGCAAAAAATACAATGAATTAGTGTAATCGGCAGGACGACAACGACAAGAAAGTCTTATATTAATTGTTAAGACAAGTGATAATGTACCCCCCCCCCCCACACACACACACACACACACATCGTAGTTGTTGTGATCATCATGTCATCGTCGGCCTTGTCGTCGGGGTTATTGTTGTTGTGACCGAACATCGTACCTGCGAGGAAAGAGGAGGAAAAAAAAAAGTTCCTTGTCGTCATTGTCATCATCATCATTGATGTATATCATCATCATCATCATCATTATCATCAGCACCAGCAGCAAGAGCAGCATCTGCAGCAGCTTAGTCGATGTTGTTGTAGTCATCATCATCTTCATCACCACTCCTCCTCGCCCCCCCCACCATCATCATCATCATCATCTCGACAACAAGAAGGACGTCTACAATATGGACACTTATATCAAACAGAACAGAACCCTGCCGCAGGAGCAGCAACAACAACAACAATCATAGTGATAATCATAATAATAATAATAAAGACAATAAAAATAATGATGATAATAATAATGAAACTACAAATAATGGTAATAACAAAAATGAAAATAATGATAATTAATAATAATGATGATAAGAATAATAGTTATAATAATAATGATAATGACAAAGATGACAAAAACACAATGATAAGAATAGCCACCCAATCTGACTAGAATGTCATCTTACCATATGTGTTTTCGTTTTCACCAATCACGTTGTACCTGGGGAATAAAAGATCCACATCATGATAACAATGCATAATTCTTCTTTGGCTCGATGTCCAGTCCTAATGTAGCTCAAAGCGTCTAAAAGTAAATGTGACATAAAAACACCATAGAAGCTCTCTCTTGTACAAAAAAAAAAGAAAAAAAAGAAAGATCCAGTGTGTTCACACATGGTCTACAAATAAATACTCGTTTACAAAAAAGAAAAAAAAAAGAAAAAAAAAGAAGAAAAACAACAACAAAAACATCCCCAAAAAGAGCAGCACATCTCCAAAACCATTAAAAACAACAAAACAACAACAATAAAACAGCAAACAAAAAACAAACCAAAAAACAAAAACACAAAAACAAAAAACAAACACCAACACAAAACAACAACAACAAAAAAACAAACAAACAAAAAACAAAAAAACAAAACAAAAAAACAAAAACGTCATGATGCTTGGATTAAAATGAAATACATATAATAATAGAAACAGCATAACTGCACGTGGGCAGAAGACGGAACAGTGAACAGGACGAAATGATGACACAGATGATGATAATGAGGAGGAGGATAAAGACGCTGATGACGGTACATAAAGTAGGGGTAGTGGTGATGGTATCAATGGCCATGGTGATAATGATGCCTCTGCTGCCGACGACGACGAAGATAAGGACAACAACGACAATAACGATGATGATGATGATGATGACGACGACAGTGATCATGATGGTGATAATGATGATGATGATGATGATGACGACGACGACGACGGTGATGACGACGATGGTGATGATGATGATGATGACGACGACAGTGATCATGATGGTGATAATGATGATGATGATGATGATGACGACGACGACGGTGATGACGAAGGCACTGAATATGATGATTATGAAAATGATATACAACAACAAATATTATAGCAACAACTACAACACCAACTAAACATAAAGAAAACCCCAAACAAAACAACAGCAAGAAAAGACAAAAACAAACAAACAAACAAACAACAAAAGGGGAAAATAAAGAGAAAAACACCCCCCCCCTCCCCCCCCTCTTCCCCAGCAAAACCCCTTTCTACATCAGGAAAAAATCCGACCAACCATACACCCCAACCCATGCATATCAACAACAGCAACAACAACAACAACACAAACAACAACACAACAACGAGATAGAAAAACAACCCAACTTTTTACCCAGTGATAAGCATCAAGTGGTCGTGTTCGGGGAAATCATAGCCGGACCTCACAGAGTCCCCTAAACGGGTCAGCACGGACTCGGCATTCACCTTAGCCACGTCATTTCCGGTGACATTACTCTTGATGGCCTCTGTCCAATCAGATTCACCAGCCGTCTGAAAGATATCCAGTTTCTGATACGAAAAACAAATCCAAGCAAAACAACAAAAACAAGAACAATAATGATGATGATAATAATAATAATAATAATAATAAAATCATTTGCCATAACTTTTGCGTTTTTCGTGAATAGCATTTAGAGTAGCATAAAAAAAATTAGTATCTATTTTTTTAAACAGAATTAATGTCATACGTTAATTCCGGAATGATGCGTGTTTTTAAAAATTCATGGAGGACCTTCATCACACATTGCGAAATTTCCGAAAACGGGGTGCAGGACAGAGACAGGGCAGAGACGGACATGCAGGTGAAAACCCTACATGTGGACACAAGGGAATGCAGAGGAAGAAGAAGCGAAGAGGGAGTAACGTAGAGAGGGCTTCATGACGCTGTGGTTTTCTTTCGCGTGGAAAAAAGGGATGATTATTCAGTGATACACACGTAATGCTCTCAATTGTCGATTTAGGTTATGTGGTATTGTGTTTTGTCGTGTTCTGTTGCGTTGTATTGTATTGTATTGTATTGTATTGTACCGCATTACGTGGTGTTGTATTGTGCATTTATGCATGCATGCAGGCAGGCAGGCAAACGGGCAGATATAACAGAGAGACAGATAGACAGACAGAAAGACATGTGTATACCTTTGCCACCTGGACGTGAGAGAGATGGATATTCAGACGGAATGGCAAGGATGACGTCCACGTTTGGTATCTGTGAGTAACCTGGAACACACACACACAAACACACCCACGCACACACAAACACGTACGCACCCACCCACACAGCCACCCACCCATACACAGATATAGTTGATCTTGCGATCAACGCCTTAACATCGCAAATTTAAGAAACAATGGTATGTCTCCCACTCAAGACGTATTTCAAGCTCAGCCTTGAAATATCCTTCGATACTGTTTGCAGAGATGGCTTTTGGAGAATCATGACGAAGTACGGATGTTCCAGAAAGTTCATCACCATCATACGGCAGCTACACGATGGGATGCTGGCCCGAGTCCAAGACAACGGAGAGACTTCAGAACCATTCCCTGTCTCCAACGGAGTCAAGCAAGAGTGTATTCTTGCCCCCACCCTGTTCAGTCTCATGTTTTCAGCCATGCTGACAGATGTTTTCAGAGACGCTGGCATCGGGTACCGCACAGATAGCTCACTCCTCAACCTCAGGAGGCTTCAAGCAAAAACCAAGGTGAGGGCAGACACCGTCAACGACTTCCTGTTTGCTGATGACTGCGCTCTAAACGCTGCCTCCGAAGCTGACATGCAACATAGCGTCGACAAGTTCTCTGCTGCCTGTGACAACTTTGGCCTCACAATCAGCACAAAGAAGACTGAGATGATGCACCAGCCAGCTCCAGGAAAGCCTTACGTTGAACCAAACATCTTCACCAACGGGCAACGACTGAACGCGGTGGACAAGTTCACATACCTGGGCAGTACACTCTCTCGCACAGTTGTCATCGACGACGAGGTGAATGGCAGACTCGCCAAAGCCAGCGCTGCCTTCGGCAGACTCCATAAGAACGTTTGGAACAGGAGAGGCATCACTCTGGAGACGAAGCTCAAAGTATACAAGGCCATAGTTCTCACCACACTGCTCTATGGATGTGAATCATGGACGGTCTACAAACGCCACGCCAAAAAGCTGAACCACTTCCACACCACCAGCCTCAGAAAACTTCTCGGCATAAAGTGGCAAGAGAAGATCCCTGACACAGAGGTGCTCACTCGTGCAAACGTTCCCAGCATCTACACCATCTTGATGCAGGCCCAGCTGCGCTGGGCAGGCCATGTAGTTCGCATGCCAGACCACCGGCACCCCAAGAAACTGGCGAACTCCAACATGGGTAGCGCTCCCATGGAGGCCAAAAGAAGCGCTTCAAAGACACTCTGAAAGCTTCTCTGAAGGCCTTCAACATCAGCCACGACACATGGGAGCTGAATGCAATGGACAGACCAAAGTGGCGTTCAGCTGTCCATAAAGGCGCCAAATCCTGTGAGGCCAACAGAATCGCTGCAGCAGAGCAACGCAGACAGGCCAGGAAAAGCAGTGCCAGCAAGTCCCCGACAGCCGCCACCATCCCCTGTCCACACTGCGTCAGAACCTTCCGGGCGCGGATTGGCCTGACCAGTCATCTGCGCACGCACAAAGCCCAACCCACCCACCCCCAGGATGACTAGATGGTCCTCGTCGATCCCGACGGACGAAGCACACATAACACGCACACCACTACACCACACACAGCCCTGCAGCAGCCACACAAAGGAACAGATCTGTATGGAAAACTATCAATGGTTAATCATTTAACAGAAAACTATCAACGGTTAATCATTTAACAGAAAACTATCAACGGTTAATCATTTAACAGAAAACTATCAACGGTTAATCATTTAACAGAAAACTATCAACGGTTAATCATTTAACAGAAAACTATCAACGGTTAATCATTTAACCTGCCGAATCCAAACAAACAAACGAACGAAAATATTATCAGATCAGAAATAAGTGGCTTTGTTTAATACTACATTGCTGATAATTAACAAATTTGGTGAAATGGGGGAAGGCAGACGACCCTGCGTGCCCACTCTGCCATGGCAAACAAACAGTGGAACATGTCCTCAGCTCATGCAAAGCGGCGTTGAGCCAAGGACGGTACACATAGAGGCACAACCAAGTGCTAAAAGAAACTGCATACGCGGTGAGCACTGTCCAAGGAGCACCAACCCCACCAGAAGTTCCAGCCCTGAAGCTGCTACAAGATCTCCTTTCATTAGCTTCCATTTGTTGTGCTGAATATTTTAGTGTTTACTGTCCTTGAACGAATAAATATTATTCTAGACTAACTGTCTAATAGTCTCGGTCTTTGGTCATCGCCCGACTCTCTCTCTCTGTCTATCTGTTTGTCTGTCTATCTGTCTGTGTGTGTGTCTCTCTCTCTCTTTCTCTCTCACAATAACACACCAAGACACACTGATTCTGGTATACATATAGACTGATGGAGAGAGAGTCAGACAGAGAGAGAGAGAGAGAGAGAGAGAGAGAGAGAGAGAGAGAGAATGATAGATGGATATATATATATATATGCAGAGAGAGAGAGAGAGAGAAAGAGAGAGAGACAGACACACAGACACAGACACACACACACACACACACACGCAAACACATTCAAACAGACAGACAGGCAGACGGACCCCCCCCCACGCCCCCCACACATTCAAACAAACAGATAGACACACACACACACACACACACACACACACACACACACACACACACACACACACACACATTCACTCAACACTAACCCCCTCAAAGATGTAAACAACATATTCCTTGGCTTTCTGTTCAGCCACAGACAGGTCGCCATTTCCTGTCCCACGGAGCCATCTGAAAAAAACAACAAAAAAATCAACCACCAGAAAACAAAATAAACAACACCACCACCACCACCAAATTCAAAACGTATATAATCAGCTTCGAAAAATTCATGCACGCTAAATCACATTCCACCCTGAGAGAGAGAGAAAAGAAAAGGTGAGCATTAACGTTTTTGATTGACTGATATGAATTCTTATTCAGTGTCTATCTTCTGTCAGAAACCAAGGTCTATGCCCTTTACATTGTCGTACATGCCTTAGGGTGCTCATCATTCTTCCCCTGTATCATTCACACACACACACA